>NC_055992.1:133870206-134170206 GCF_018446385.1 Zingiber officinale
CTTCAGCATGCTTATTTATTACCTGTTTTGCATCCATTACCCTCTTGATTATTTATACTCATAGAGGTAGTGACATATCATGCCTTATGATATACCAGACTAGATATTTACCATATCTGATACGTGTACCTAAATCTTCTTATTTTGGTCATTTATTTTTTGTACATGTTTTATGGAGGTAAATATGGTCAGGATGTTCATGCTTAGTATCATGCACCATCTTGTATGATTGCATGTTGAGCGATTGACAACTCCATTATTGTTGAGCTCATTGTCAGTTACATGGATCTATACACACAATCACTCATGGGTTAGTGGTATATCAGACAGAGTGTGTTGCAATTGCTTTGTCAGTGCTCCACTGGTCCACTCATGGTAGCGTGACATAGCGTGGTAGCACGATAGGGGTCCCTCCTCTGGATTGTCTCAGGGAGATGAGAGCATTGAGCTCCCCCACTTATGATTTGGGGTAGGAGGATAGGTGTACTCCGACAGCATCCTGTCGATTCGGTCACTCATCGGGAGTAGTGATGACAGAGTGCACAATTGTCAGAGTCATATCCACTTGTTCTCACCATCATGTGTGAGATGGTTGACTGGCGTCAGGGGTGACCATGTCATTTGCATCATATGCATGGATTGCATTTATTACTTATGTTTGCTGCACTTTGTTTGCTGCATATTTGTTAGATGTATATGATTGACAACCTTATTATTCTGATAGGAGTTCCTGGTGAGTACAGTTTCTCCCATTCCTTTTAGTTTTACATTTTCCATTATTATTCCAGGAGACTGTACGCATAATTGTTACTATTGGTTATTTCTTACTATGCATGTCAGCTTGGTATCCGCTGAGTATTGGACTCACCCCGTTGATTATTACCATTTCAGGTTGAAGCTGTCAAGAGGTTCTAGTCGCTAGTCCCCACCCTGAGTCGTGACGGTTTTCTACCTTTGGACTTGTGGTTTCCTTGTTATATTTTTATATATTTGTGATGTATAACTGTACTCGTGAATTTTTATCGAGTTTTGGTCTACTGCCTTTGTTTTCCGCTGCATTGGATTTTTGTTGTGGGTTTAAGTTACCATCGTATTAGTGGAGTAAGTTTTATTTAAATAAACTGCGTGGTTGTGTCAGCCAGAGGCTGAGTTAATATAAACTGCATGGATTGTTAGTTATTTTTATTGTTATTGTTCCGACCGTATTGGCCGAGATTTGTGTGGCTATGAGGGTTTTGTAGTAATGTTTCATATTGTCATCGGTACAGGGGAGATACTGTCGAAATTTCCTCGGTATGGACTCCCCCGGGGCGTGACAATTCTTTTAGTATCAGAGCAGGTTTAAGATGCCTGTTTTTCGTGTTCTGGATTTTCGAGTTAATCTGATACCAATTTATTTGGTATCAGAGGAAGGGTATTCTGGTAAATCTGGGTATTTTCAGATTTGTACAGATTTCCGTCGATTTTCTCGTTTCGGAGTTCCGAGGTCATAAATGGGGACTAGACAGCGACGGAACATCTCCAGACGGTAAATAGGTAAAATATTAATTTTTATAATTTTGATACTTGTAGTAATATCTGGGATATAATTTAATAGATATGAGGTGAAATGCATGTATTCCCGTGTCGAGACGTGGTGCAAGACGACCATGCAAGAGGACGTTGGAATCCCTGGCAGTAGAGTCGCCAGAGACAGCTATGGGGGTTGAGCATGTCGATCAGGGACAGACTCTTTATGGTGTTGCGGGCGCGTCGGGCTCCCAGACCTTGATGGCTTCTTTAGAGGTACCTACCTCTGTTGTACCCACCGTACCCACCCCTATCGTATTTGTAGGACCGTTAGATTCGATAGAGGGGGGGTGAATATCGATTCGAAAACACAAGAGTTTAAGCGCAGCGGAAAAAGATAAAGTAGACACAAATATTTTTACTTCGTTCGGAGCCTGTGACGACTCCTACTCGAAGGCCCGTGGTCCTTGACCACTTTCGTTGGGCAATCACTAGCAGATCGAAATATGATTACAGAAAAAGTACAGGAGATGCTAGTAATAATAAAGCAATACCGACAAAGAAAAAATTAAACAAAAACCGGAAGAGCACTTTTGTCGGAGCGTCGTTGACGTCGCACTTGAACGTCGAGCAGCAAGATCAGCAGAAGAGTTCTCAGTCAAAGTTGATTCTGAAGCTCCTGTCTGGGGCTTCTTTTATATGCTGTTCCGGGCGCCTGGAGTGTGACGTAACTGCTCAAATCAAGATGCTCCACGTAGCGACGAGGTGTCTGGATAAAATTCGCCTTCCGGGCGCCCGGACCTCCGGGCGCCCGGACCTCCGGGCGCCCGGACCACCTTGTTCCAGAAAGACTCCTTTTTCCTGCAAAACAAGGTTAGTCCGAGGCAAATATATATCCTGTAAAACAAATGGTTAGCACAGTTAAAGTTCAACAGATAGATAAAGAGAGTATGACTTAGATTCCGTCTTTCCGAGACCGGAATCTAGTCACGATCTCGACTTAGACATCCGAAATGGATCTAAGCCGGATCGACGCCTAATGTCCCCTTCCCGGGAACGCGTCCTCACAGTCACTCCCCTCCAGTGACTTACCTCACTTACCTGCCAGACGTCCGGTCAGCCCGTCGACCCGTTTGGACTTCTCGCCTAGCGTCCGGTCAGCCCGTCAACCCGCTTGGACTTCTCGCCAGCTATCCGGTCAGCCCGTCGACCTAGCTGGACTTCTCGCCAAGCGTCCGGTCAGCCCATCGACCTAGCTGGACTTTTCCTGCACACTTGATCAAAGTGTCAGATAACAACACAACTAACTTAACCTATTTGTCATTCATCAAAACCTGGGTTAGACCGTTAGTGCTACCCGCACCAACAATCTCCCCCTTTTTGATGGAATGACAACCTGGTTAAGTTAGTGAAAGCATATATACGAAACAACATGCATTTGTGTGGTTTTAAAGTCAGTTTGTGTTTTCAAATTGGTTTAGCTAACTTAACCACCTAACCCTCCTCCCCCTTTGGCATTCATCAAAAAACAAGGGTAAACAATCATAGTGTAGAGTTACTGAATAATACTTAAACAATCATAGTTCAGAATTTAAGGACAAAAGTATAATTTTTCAATCCAAGAAAAGATCAAGTTGACTTGGGGGAGTATAAAGTTTTGAAAACTTGTATAAAGCAGTAGTTTTTAGCTTTTAGAAAAATTTCAAGATTTAAATTTACAAACATAAGTGTATAAGGTCTAAATTTCAATATTTAAATATTCAAAACAAGTTTCAACTTTGAAACGCTTTTTCAAACATAAGTTTTCAAAACCAAAAATTCCAAAACTAAGTTTGAAAAACCTATTTTTTTAAAACTAATTTGAAATTTACTTTTCAACACTAAGTTTGTAAAAGATTCAATTTTCAAAATCAAGGAAAATGAGTTTGAGAAGCTTAGTTTGTAAACTAATTTTTTCGTAAAATTTAATCTTGAAATCAAAATATCAAATTTTAAGAACTAGATTCAGGACAATATTCAAAGTAAAGTTAAATTGAATTTAAATCTTTACTTTTAGTTTTCAAAGGATATTGGTAAAAGTAAGATCATATTTTTAGAATGTTTTTGTAAAATTTATTTTTCAAAATCAAATTTTCAAAGTTCAAGACCTTTCAAACTTTCAAATTTTTGTAAAAAATTTCACAATTTTTAAACAAGGTGTTTTCAAACTTTGATTTTCAAAATTAAGTTTAAAATTCAATTTGGAAAACTAAAGTAGTTTTATTTCTCCCCCTGAATTTGATACTTAACTTTAACCAGCTGTCTAACCAATTAGGTACTAACTAACTATCAAAAGATAGTAGCTTTCACTTGGTTAGTCAGATTAAGTTAATTATAATCAATCAGTGTTTGACTTGACTAATGAACTTTAATCTGATTAATATCTGAATTGTATTTAACGTCCAGACTTATGCTGATGCACTGAAATAAGCATCTTAAGTCCAGACATTTGGCCTATGCATCTCACCCCTTTCTATGTTTGTTAAACACAAGCAAGGTAAACCTAAGGTGTTGGTGAGATGCTCAAAAAACTAGTCCTATGGGTACATGCTTTCTAAGGATGTAAAACTAGTCTAAGGCCAAAACTGTTTTCGAAAGTCTAAAAATGGAAAGTTTGAAAACAAACAAGTTTAACCTATAAGTTGGTAAAATCATTTTTGAAAGTATTTTTGAAAGATCCTAGTCTATTAAGCACATCCCTAATTTTCGTCGTAAGTTGCTAAATTCACTTTCAGGGAGAGGTTTTGTAAAAATGTCAGCTAAATTTGATTTGGACTCAATGTACTTGAGTTCAATGTCGCCTTTAGTAACATGATCCCTGATGAAGTGGTGTTTAATTTCAATATGTTTGGTTCTTGAATGATGCACAGGATTCTTGGTTAAGTTAATTGAACTTATATTGTCAATTAATACTTTTACATTTGTGATATTTAAGTTGAAATCTTTTAGAGTATGCATCATCCATAATATTTGTGCAACACATTCGCCTATAGCTATGTATTCTGACTCAGTTGTAGACAGAGCAACACAATGTTGCTTTCTACTAAACCAGCTAACAAGTGATGAACCTAATAATTGGCATCCACCACTTGTGCTTTTGCGGTCTAATTTGCATCCAGCATAATCTGAGTCAGAATACCCTATTAGTTCAAAATTACTTGTCCTAGGATACCAGATTCCTACATTTGTTGTTCCTTTAAGATATCTAAAAATTCTTTTAACCTGTAGGATTCCTTAGCACAAGTTTGGTATCTAGCACACATACTAACTGCAAATAAAATATCAGGTCGGCTTGCAGTTAAGTACAGTAGGCTTCCTATTGCACTTCTATAATATTTTAAGTCAACTGGTTTTCCATTTGGGTCACTATCTAAGATTGTGTTTACAGCCATCGGTGTTTTTATTTCTTTTGTATTTTCCATTCCGAATTTTTTAAGTAATTCTTTGGTGTATTTATGTTGAGAGATATAGTTTCCTTCATTTGTCTGTTTGATTTGTAATCCTAAGAAATAGGTTAGTTTTCCCACTAAGCTCATTTCAAACTCTTTTTCCATTAGATTAATAAATTCTTCTAAAAATTCTGAATTTGTTGAGCCAAATATTATGTCATCCACGTATATTTGTGCAATAAATATGTTTGTATTTAATGATTTGACAAATAAGGTTGGGTCAATTTGACCTTGTTTGAATCCTTTAGATGTTAGGTAAGATGTTAGCCTCTCATACCACGCCCTGGGTGCTTGTTTAAGTCCATATAGGGCTTTCTTTAATTTAAAAACATAATCAGGGTGTTCTAAGCTTTCAAAACCAGGAGGCTGACCTACATAAACTTCTTCTCTGATTAGTCCATTAAGAAAGGCAGACTTAACATCCATTTGGTATAGTTTAAATCCCTTATGGGCTGCATAACTTAGTAACATTCTAATCTGGCTACTGGGGCATATGTTTCGTCATAGTCAAGTCCTTCAACTTGACTAAATCCTTTGGCAACCAATCTAGCCTTATTTCTAGTAATTTCCCCAGTTTCACTTAGTTTGTTTCTGAATACCCATTTTGTTTCTATTATTTTCTTATTCTTAGGTGGTGGGACTAGGTCCCAGACCTCATTACGCTCAAATTGGGCTAGTTCTTCTTGCATAGCTATAATCCAATCTGGGTCTAGTAGGGATTCATCCACAGTTTTAGGTTCAATTTTTGAAATTAATGAGATTTGACTTAGGTTTCTAAAGGATGATCTGGTTTGAACTCTTAAGTCTGGGTCACCAATTATTTGATCAGTTGGATGATTTGGGTTTACCCTTATTGTTTTAGGAGGTTGATTCTCTTGATGTTGTTCCTCGTCTTCATGATTTAGAGTTTGGTTGGTTTCTGGAACAAACTCTGGGGGTTGTGTAGGTTCTATGTCATGTTTAGTTTCTTTAAATTTTACATTAGTAGTTTCTTCAATTTTTAAGGTAACTTTATTATAAATTCTGTAGCCTCTACTGTTTAGGGAATATCCTACAAAAATTCCATTTTCAATTTTAGAGGTGAATTTTCCTAAGTGTTCTCTTGTATTTAAGATAAAAACTGGGCACCCAAATACCTTAAAGTATTTTATGTTTGGTTGTTTATTATAAAATATTTCAAGAAAGTTTTGTTATGAGTTTTATTTATTGTTGTTCTGTTCTGTACATAGCAGGCTGTACTAACAGCTTCTGCCCAAAAGTATTTAGGTAGGTTATACTCATTTAACATTGTTCTAGAAGCTTCAAGTAAGGTTCTATTTTTTCTTTCTACAATTCCATTTTGTTGGGGGGTTTTAGGGCATGAGAACTCATGATGGTAACCGTTTTCTAGACAAAAACTGTTAAAGTTATGATTTTTAAATTCTCCCCCATTGTCACTCCTAATTCTTTTAATTTTAATATCTTTTTCATTTTCAATCTGTTTGCAAAAATTTGTAAGAATTTCAAAAGTTTCATCTTTATGTTTTAAGAATTTTACCCAAGTAAACCTAGAGTAATCGTCTATAATTACTAAACAGTATAAGTTTCCATTAATGGATTTGACTCCATGGGAGTCAAAAAGATCTAAATGTAGAAGTTCTAAGATTGAGTTAGTTTGTGGTTGATTTGTTTGTTTGTGGGTTGACTTAGTTTATTTTCCTTGTTGACAAGCATTACATATAGTTGAATCTAAGTTAGGTAACTTCGGTAAGCCTTTTACAAGTCCATTTAGTTTACTTATATTTCTAAAGTTGGTGTGAGACATTCTCCTATGCCATAACCAAGTTTCTTCTTTTTGTGTTAAATAACACTTAATGGAAGAAATGGTTAAGTTGATGACATAGATGTTGTCTTTTCTAAAACCTTTTAGGCTTATGGTAGGATTATCTAGATGTTTGATTATGCATTCTGTAGATAGAAACTTGACCTTATACCTAGTATCACACAATTGACTTATACTTAGAAGATTATATTTAAAGTTTTCAACAAGTAAAACATTTGTAATTATAAAGTCTGATTTTAATTCAATATTATCTATACCAATTACCTTGAGTTTGCCGTTGTTTCCAAAGGCAACTGTTCCTAGGCTTTTGTAAGTGAGTTGAGTGAACTTGGTGTGATCTCCAGTCATATGTTTGGAGCAACCACTGTCCAAAATCCACTTGGTTTCCTACAGTAAGTAGGATTTTGAAGTTAGTCTTTCGAGCATGCATTAATTTAAGTTTAAAATTAAGATTTTGAGATTAATTTAAGTTTTAAAATTAAAATTTTGAGATTAATTTAAGTTTTAAAATTAAAATTTTGAAATTTATTTTTTTGAGTTTAAAATTAAAATTTTTGAAATTTATTTTTAAGTTTAAAATTAAAATTTTGAAATTAATTTTTAAATTAAAAATTAAAATTTATGAAATTTATTTTTAAGTTTAAAATTAAAATTTTGAAATTAATTTTTAAGTTTAAAATTAAAATTTTGAAATTAATTTTTAAGTTTAAAATTAAAATTTTTGAAATTTATTTTTAAGTTTAAAATTAAAATTTTGAAATTAATTTTTAAATTAAAAAAACTTTTAAAATTAAAATTTAAGCCTTATTCATCTCACCCGATCTATATTATCAATCAGGGAATCCTATGATTTTGTGAGATGAAATTAGTTTGATTACAGAGTTTTGTTTTAACTTGTGTTAGATTCAGACTTAGCTTTGGTTTCCACAAATAGGCATTCTTCGGATAAACTTCTAAGCTTGGTGAGTCACAAGGACATCATTAGAAGTAACCAACCTTTCGAGGTTTTCCGAATAGTCCTATCCACGGAACTTAGTACTAAATCTTGGTCTAACTGGTTAGGATTCGTTTAAGGGTAGCTTCTTCCACTTGGCCAAATGCACCAGATCGAAACCATATCTTTCTAGACATGCGATGCCCAAGTTTCCCTAACGTACTATCATCCAAAAATTTCACCAGTACCATGATTCAAGTTAAACTTGGTCTCTAATTAACTAATCCTAATTACCCTGCCGGGTTGGTAAATTTTGGGTTACCCTATCGGGTAAGTTAGTTTTGGAGGTGCCAGCTATTCTGGAGCCTCCCCCTGAATTATTGGCCATTAATTTAAGTTTTGATTTTAGGCTTGTGTCGATTCTTTTTATAGTTATAGTTAACTTGGTGATAATTGTGTTTAGATTTTGAATTTGATTTAGGTTTGTATTTTGGATTTTGGTTTGGTTTATTTAATTTTATATAATGTATTTTTTTTCTTTAGGTATATAATATTGATTAAGTCCTACTTGCGTGGTCAGACACGCTTTCGGGACCCAAGCTAGATTGGTTGACTTGTATTGGGTTCTTAATGATTTGAAGGTTTTATTTGAATTCGACTTATATCCTAGTCCGGTTTTATTATAACATGCTTTTTGATTATTTAGGATTAAATCTAAATTTTTTGATCTTGTTGTAAATTTTTCTAACATCTCCTTTAAATTGTTTATTTCATTTTTTAATGATAAATTCTCCTCCTCAAGTGTTAGATCTTGAGTTGGATTTGAATTTTTTAATTGTTCCTTGAGGTTTTGATTTTCCTTAAGAAGTAATTTGTTTTCATTTTCTACTTTGGTTAATTTACTATTTAAACAAGAAATGATTCTAAAGAACTTTTTGTTTAAATTAAGATATACCTCATTCGAGCCTTCGGAAACGAGTACGGACTCGTGGCTTGTTTCGGGTTCAGACCCGTCTTCATCTTCCGACTCATTTTCAGTTTCGGCTTCGCGGGCCATCAGTGCGAGGTGGCTCTGATTCGTCCGAGGAGTCGTCCCACGTTGCTTTGAGTGCTTTCCTTTTTGTTGGTTTTGGTTTGTCGAACTTTAGTTTTGGGCATTCGTTCTTGTAATGACCCTTTTTGTTGCAGCCGTAGCAAGTCACGTTCTTTTGTTCTGAGGGAGAGCTGATCTTTTGAAGATCCTTTTTGCTGAAGCTCCTCTTTTTCCTGGTGAACATTTTTCTTACCAAGTTCACCAGGTGTTCTTCGTTTTCGGAGTCTTGGTCAGATTCTTCTTCAACTTCAGGCTTGCTTTTCTTGGAGGAACCTGCAAATAAGGCTACACCTTTCTCGGCTCCAGCATTAGTTTGTTCGTGCAATTCTAATTCACAAAACAGCTCGTCTAATTTTAAGTTAGAGAGATTCTTAGAAATTTTGTAGGCATCCACTATTGATGCCCACAAACTATTACGTGGAAAAGCGTTTAGAGCGTACCTTATTAAGTCTCTGTTCTCCATTTGATGGCCTATTGCATGAAGCCCGTTGAGGATGTCCTTGATCCTCGCGTGTAGTTGATTCGCTGTTTCTCCTTCCTGCATTTTTATATTAAAAATTTTATTTAGAAGCAGGTCTCGTTTTGTTACCTTAGCGTCGCTTGTTCCCTCGTGCAGTTCGATCAGCTTGTCCCATAGTTCTTTAGCGTTTTTGTGTGGACCGACTCGGTTCAGTTCTTCTCTTGTCAATCCGCACTGTAGAGTGTTGATCGCTTTATTTTCTGTTGATGCTTTTTTCTTGAGATCTGCTGTCCAGTCTTCAGGATCCACTAGATTCCCGGCGTTGTCCACTGGAATTTTGTAAGGTTTCGTAATACTCATCCACTGCTGTCTTGAGGTAGACCTCCATGCGCTTCTTCAAGGGAAGTCATCCCCGTTGAAGAGTGGAGGTCGCACTGTGCTGAATCCTTCTTGTTGGGACATTCTGTGCACAGATAAATAACCAAGAAAAAATATCCCAAGACTTGGTCTTGGATTAGTAGTGCGGGAAGAAAAAGATAAAAAAAAACTAGATTCGTGTTGCACTAATTTAAATTGATTAGTTAAATATTAAGTTATCGAAACACCAGTTTTAAAATTAATTAAAAAAAATTCACCCCTGTCTGATTGGTGGTTGCACCAAATCAGAGCGATACCTGCTCTGAGTAGGATTCGATAGAGGGGGGGGGGGTGAATATCGATTCGAAAACACAAGAGTTTAAGCGCAGCGGAAAAAGATAAAGTAGACACAAATATTTTTACTTCGTTCGGAGCCTGTGACGACTCCTACTCGAAGGCCCGTGGTCCTTGACCACTTTCGTTGGGCAATCACTAGCAGATCGAAATATGATTACAGAAAAAGTACAGGAGATGCTAGTAATAATAAAGCAATACCGACAAAGAAAAAATTAAACAAAACCGGAAGAGCACTTTTGTCGGAGCGTCGTTGACGTCGCACTTGAGCAGCAAGATCAGCGAAGAGTTCTCGATCAAAGTTCATTCGAAGCTCCTGGCTGGGGCTTCTTTTCTTCCGGGCGCTGGATCCCTTCCGGCGCCCGGATGACGTAATCGCTCAAATCAAGATGCTCCACGTAGCGACGAGGTGTCGGATAAAATTGCCTTGGCGCCGACCTCCGGACCACCTTGTTCCAGAAAGACTCCTTTTTCCTGCAAAACAAGATTAGTCCGAGGCAAATATATATCCTGTAAAACAAATGGTTAGCACAGTTAAAGTTCAACAGATAGATAAAGAGAGTATGACTTAGATTCCGTCTTTCCGAGACCGGAATCTAGTCACGATCTCGACTTAGACATCCGAAATGGATCTAAGCCGGATCGACGCCTAATGTCCCCTTCCCGGGAACGCGTCCTCACAGTCACTCCCCTCCAGTGACTTACCTCACTTACCTGCCAGACGTCCGGTCAGCCCGTCGACCCGTCTGGACTTCTCGCCTAGCGTCCGGTCAGCCCGTCGACCCGCTTGGACTTCTCGCCAGCTATCCGGTCAGCCCGTCGACCCGCTTGGACTTCTCGCCAGCTATCCGGTCAGCCCGTCGACCTAGTTGGACTTTTCCTGCACACTTGATCAAAGTGTCAGACAACAACACAACTAACTTAACCTATTTGTCATTCATCAAAACCTGGGTTAGACCGTTAGTGCTACCTGCACCAACAGTATTTACGATACCACCAGCGGTACCACCGGTATACACGACACCTACTCCAATCGTGCCCACTATGTACCCGGCACCACCGCCACCTTTGTCTATTGTGTACCCGACACCACCGCCACCGGTGCCTACTGCACACCCGACACCCGCACTAGCAGTAGCAGTTGCTCCACATCCGGTACCACCACCTACCGTACCTCCAGCCGCACCCACCTATATTGACCCTGCTGTGCTACCAGCGACACCTGCCCTAGCTTATGCAGTAGCACCAGGGATACCTCCCCCGGCCTATCCAGCGGTACCACCTGTAGTACCAGCTCCACTGGTTCCATCAGTTCCCACAGTAATCCCTACTCACCTTACTGATATAGTTACGGCACGAGCTCAGATCCCAGTTTTGGCAGAGTCGATGAAAAGTCGATTCACACTATTCCATGGAGAGACCGATCTGAGTGTGGCCTAGTCCTAGATAGAGACTATGGAGTAGGCCTTTTCTACATGGCATGCTCCGAGTGGGAGAAAGCAGAGTTGGCTGCTTTCCATTTACGGGATGAGGCCGATATCTGGTAGGATACACAGTGTTCCATCATAGGCGATCAGAATATCACTTGGGCGAGATTCAGAGAGACTTTTGAGAGCCGGTACTTTCCACGGTCATATCAGATGACACTGTTGGTGCAACATCCCTCAGGTCAAGGTTGACCTGGTTGACCAAGCTTGAGTCTTGGTTTGGGTTTCGATATTTGACAATGCAAGGTTGATTGAAGAAGAGTCAAGTAGGTCAAGGATGACCGGATACTTGACTGGGAAGTCCTAACTGGGATGTTAGGCAGAAGGAAAGACCTAGTGAGTGAAGCTAGGCAGTGAGGAAAATCCTAGTAAGTGAAGCTAGGTGAAAGTCCTAGTGAGTGAAGCTAGGCAGATTGGAAGTCCTAGTGAGTGAAGCTAGGCAGATTGGAAATCCTAGTGAGTGAAGCTAGGTGAAAGACCTGGTGAGTGAAGCCAGGCAGAAGAGAAGTCCTAGTGAGTGAAGCTAGGCAGATTGGAAGTCCTGGTGAGTGAAGCCAGACACGGGGAAATCCAGATGGGTCCAGGTTGACCAGACATCTGGTGAAAGTCCAAGTAGGTCAAAGGAATTGACCGGATACTTGGCACGAGGAAGAAAAGTCCAAGTAGGTCAAAGGGATTGACCGGATACTTGGCAAGAGGAGAAAAGTCCAAGTGAGTCAAAGGGATTGACCGGACACTTGGTGAGAGAGTCCTAGCTGGTCAAGGGTGACCGGATGCTAGGTCTTATGTACCAACAAGTCATGGTTGACTAGATGTTGGTTTAGGGGTTTTGGACTTGATTTTGGGCAAAAACCAAGAGCTGGATCGATCCAGGTCTTTCCCAGCAAACAGAGAGCCTCTGGATCGATCAGTGGATCGATCCAGAGGTCCCAATCGATCAGCCGATCGATTGGGACACTTGGTGAGAGAGTCCTAGCTGGTCAAGGGTGACCGGATGCTAGGTCTTATGTACCAACAAGTCATGGTTGACTAGATGTTGGTTTAGGGGGTTTTGGACTTGGTTTTGGGCAAAAACCAAGAGCTGGATCGATCAGTGGATCGATCAGTGGATCAATCCAGGTCTTTCCCAACGAACAGAGAGCCTCTGGATCGATCAGTGGATCGATCCAGAGGTCCCAATCGATCAGCCGATCGATTGGGACGCTGCTGGTTTGCTCGATAAGCGCTGGATCGATCCGTGGATCGATCCAGATGTTTTCCTAGAGCACAGAGGTGCTTTGGATCGATCCAAAGCCTTCCCGATCGATTAGGAGCTTTCGAATCGATCGGGATCCGACCGTTGCGTCGTATTTGAGCTGCAGGCGTGCGATGGCTGCGGCATCTCTCCACTGTTTCATCTCAGATCTCTCGCCAGCTTCTCCACAGCGCTCTCAAAGCTCAGATCGCCAGTTCTTGAAGGATCTTGGAGGTTTTCCAAGTCAAGAGGCGGATCAAAGACAAGGAAGAAAGCTAGGGTTAGGGTTTCAGCACTCATTGTAAGCTTGTATTTCATTACCTTTCCCCTTCTTCTTGTATTGAGAGTCTTGTAGGGCTTCTCCGCCTTTGGTAGTTACCATAAAGGAGAGTTTTATTAGTGGAGGGTGTGTGAGTAGGTGTGGATCCTTGGACTAGTCACCTCTTGTGAGGTGGATACCAAGTAAACCAACCGTGTTAGCGTTGTATGCTTTTGTTTCTGTATTTTCCGCTGCGCATTCTTGAAGAAACAATCAACGCCAAGCACCAAGCATGCGACGAGCTATTCACCCCACCCCCCCCCCCCTCTAGCTACTTTTCGGTCCCAACAGACACGCCGTCAAGATTTTGAGTCTTTGGAAAAACAACCGCACAGTGACAGAGTATAATGCTGAATTTAATCGGTTAGCCAGATTTTGTCTAGAATTAGTTGCTGAGGACAGGTCTCGTATGTTTCAATTTGTCTAGAGACTGGATGGACATTTGTAAGTAAAGATTGTCGGTTTTGGGAATTCGTCTTACATAGAGACATTGGACAGAGCCCTTATGATTGAGTCAACTCACCAGAGAGCGTATCCGGACAAGAAGAGTAAGCAAACAGATCGGACATCAGGACAGATTTAGCCGCCACAAGCTACCGGACAGCAGCAGAGTGGTCGCAGTCGGCCAGGTCAAGGAACTTCTGGAGCATCTGATCGGCCTCAAAAGTCATAGCGATCTTCATCAGCACGTTTCCGATCTCCTTAGCAGAACCAGAAATAGCCCGCCAGCGACATTCACTACACCCGATGTGGGTCCAGAGACCACATCGCTTCAACTTACTCCCTGGGATAGTCAGTTTGCTATTACTGCAAACATCCTGGGCACGTGAGACAAGATTGTTCGCTGAAGGCTCAGCATATGGCTTCCGGAGTTACTGTTCATGGAGGACAGCACAGTCAGTCAGGGACTCGGCGAGGAGGGCAGAGAGCCCAATTTTTGCATCGTCAGCAGAGGATAGCTCCTCTTGCAGCAGCTGCATATGGCATGCATGGACAGGAGCTCTCCAATGCCCTTATGGTAACACAGAGTTCTGTTATGGTATCGCAGTATCAACTGCAGCTACAACCACTGATTCAATACCAATCACAGCCTCAAACCCTAGTCTAGTATCAACCACAGCCATAGCTACATCTACTGGTTCAGTACCAATCACAACCCCAGCCGCCGGTCCAGTATCAGTCGTAGCCCACATATCCATCTCTGGCTCAATATCCGGCACTGTCACAGTGGTAGGCTCAGAGTCAGGCGCAGCAACCTTTGGCAGCACTACTACCTGCACCACCGCCAAAGACTGGACGTATTCACGCGGTTACTAGAGAGGATGCGCAGCGGACCGACGGATCCGCTTTCCACGGTATGATTTTACTTTATGCATTATCCGCTGATATGTTGATAGACACTAGTAGCTCGCATTCCTTTATTTCATGTGCTTTCATGAGGGACATAGGTAGACTACCTACTCTTAGACCGCAGTGACTAACCGTCTCCCTACCATCTGGTGATACATTGGACGTCACTCAGGAGGTCAGAGATTGCCCGTTAAACTTTAGCAACAAGATACTCATGGTTGATTTATTAGTACTGGAAATGGTCGAGTTCGACATTATCCTTGGCATGGATTGGTTGTCTGCATATCATGTCACGGTTGATTGCCAGATGAGGGTGGTCACATTCCGACCTTCGAACCAACTCTCGTGGGATTTAACTGGCATCAGGGACGACGGTATATTTACCATTTCTGCAATTCAAGCTCAGAAGTTGTTGTCGCATGGTTGTCAGAGATTTCTTTTGTCATTAATTAATGCTGACAACTGCGGAAGTACTCAGCTCTCTGACGTTCCAGTGGTCCGAAAGTATCTGGATGTATTTCTAGATGAGTTACCAGGTTTGCCTCCCCAAAGGTAAATGGAGTTTGCTATTAAGCTGATTCTGGGGACCGTACCAGCATCGAAAGTTCCTTACCGTATGACACCTAAAGAGTTGGATAAGCTAAAAGTCCAACTCTAGGAGTTATTGGACAGGGAATTTATTCGCCCAATTAAATCTTTATGTTTTCCTTATTTTATTTCTCCTAGTAATGCCTGTGTAATCTTGACGTTGTAAGAGATTTCTTAACTTTTAGTATTTAACCAAAAAGGAGAATACTAGCGGTGTTTTTTTGAGAATGATCCATTGATAAATCATGGAGTAGGAATTCAAGGGCTATCAAACAACGTTAAATAAAGGTGTTAACGATCCCTATAAGGGTGCGTTTGGTTCAAGTCATCATGTATAACCTTGGTTATGTGATTACCAGGTAATCACATAACCAAGGTTATAGGGAATAAAACATAACCAAATGTTGTTTGGTTCAACTTAGGTAATGCAACAAAAACTTGTTTGTTTGAAGGTTTTAATGAATACCCTAGTTTAATATTTTACCGTATTACCCTCAGTTACAAAACCAAGTATACATAATATTATTATTATTATTTTTTTTTTTTAATGTTTTTTTACTTTTCTTTTTTTTTCCTGTATATTTTTTTACTTTTTTATGTGTTTTTTTATTTTTTTAATGTTTTTATATTATTTATATTTATATTTTTTTCATTTTTTTACATTTTTTAAATTTTAAATTTTATTTATTTATTTTATTTTTAATTTTTTTTATTTTTATAATTTTTAAAATTTTTTAAATTTTTAAAAAATTTTAAATTTTTAAATTTTTATAAATTTTTTTTAATCTTTTTTAAAATTTTTTTTAATCTTTTTTAAAATTTTTTAACATTTTTAAAAATTTTATTTTTTATTTTTAAAATTTTTATTTTTAAAATTTTTATTTTTTTATTTTTTAAAATTATTTATTTTTAAAAAAATAAATTTTTTAAAATATTTTTTTATTTTTTTTACATTTTTTAATATTTTTTTACATTTTTTTTCTTTTTTTTCATATTTTTTCTTATCGGAGGGTATTTTTGGTAAAAAAAATTCGTTAATCCCGGAATCAACAAAAATCTTAGTTTTCTGAGGTTTTCCAATTCCGGGCTGCATGACCCTTTTGCTGACGTGTCGGACATGAAACATTACTTGGAAATCATCGAATACCTAAACCAAACAAGGTTTTTGTTGATAACCTTGGATGGATAACCAAGGTTATCAAGAATAACCCCGAACCAAACGCATCCTAAGTGTGATGCTTAAATACTTTCATTTTTGCTGCTAATCATATGTGATCTTTCTACCGAGAGCAAAAGTATTTGGGAATCATCCTTGCCCTGTTCACCCCGCTAAGTAAAGGATGACTACTAATGAGGGGATTAGAGTGGAGCATGGTCCAAGCTGTGTATTCCATCACGTTGATAATGACTTTCTTGACTAAGTCGTAAATTAATTACACTCAAATAAAATATCATAATTAATAGTAACTAGCACATAAAAAAAATATTTATCTCAATTTTTTTAAAATTCGAACTCTAAATTTTATTATGACAATACCTTATGTACTAATGATTATATTCATCCGAGAAGACAAATAAAACACCACACCACGATGCTTCAAATAAACGACAGAGAAAGTTTATACACAATCAATTATCTTTCTATATTGAAAAAGCGAATCCCTTCGACTAATCAATAATTCTAACTCAACCTCTTATTCCATTATTTAATTGGTCAATTATCTATAAATAAATAGATTGCACATGTTAGATATATTGATTAAATATATATTATTAATAAAATAATATAAATAAATATATTATTTTCCAGAAAATAAATTTTAAGCGGCAACCTTGACCTCCACAATGCTCACTATCTTCTTTTATTTTCTATGTAAAGGAAGCCTTTCCACCAAACATCGCTCTTCTCTTTTAGCTCATGGCTTCCGCCGTCGTCATTTCCATCCTCCTTCTCCTCTCGTCCTCCGCCCTTGCTGCCGTCTCCGCCGTTCCCTATTTGAACGTCCTCACCCTCTCCAGGCAATCTGGGGCCGTCCCCGGCCGCAGCGATGAGGAGGTGAGAATACTCTACCTGGAGTGGAGGGTCAAGCATCGCCACTCCCAAAAATCCCTAGATCTGGACGAATACCGGTTCGAGGTCTTCAAGGAGAACCTCCGGTTC
Source organism: Zingiber officinale (assembly GCF_018446385.1). Taxonomy (NCBI): domain Eukaryota; kingdom Viridiplantae; phylum Streptophyta; class Magnoliopsida; order Zingiberales; family Zingiberaceae; genus Zingiber; species Zingiber officinale. Next base: position 133,887,363 of record NC_055992.1, read on the forward strand.
GTGGATGAGCACAATACAGCGGCCAACCGCGGGGAGCACACCTTTCGCCTCGGGATGAACCAGTTCGCCGACCTCACCAACGAGGAGTACCGTGCCAGGTTCCTCAGGGACTTCTCCAGGATTAGGAGATCCACGCCCCAGAATATCAGCAGCAGGTACCGGTTGAGAGAAGGGGACGATCTGCCCGATTCCATCGATTGGAGGCAGAAGGGCGCCGTCGCCGCCGTAAAGAATCAGGGCAATTGTGGTAATCTATTTCTTCATTTGTTGACTTCACTTTGTTTGTGTGTGTGTGTGTGTGTGTGTGTGTGTGTGTGTGTGTGTGTGAAGTTAGATATCCTGCTTTTGTTTGAAGAGCGTTTTTCCAGTTCCCTTTTTCTTTACCTCTCGTTGGACTTTTGACAAAAGAGGGGCTGTTTGGAGTAACTGGTATGGGGATCTGCTACTACCTCTTCGTTAGCCCCTATTTTATGGAAATTTTGCTAGATCAAGAAATTCATCAACCGCTAGTCTCGAAATCTTTAAATCCCGATCGATGAACTTACCAAATGAAGATTTTTCACTTGCTACTAGCTAGTACTATTAAAATTAAGTGGAGGATAGGGTTGTAAACGTGCCAAATCATTGTTTAAGCTTGTTTGATAAAGTTATTCAAGCTTGTTCACCTATTTGACCTTGTGCATATTAAATGTACCGAGTTTGCTCACAAATGTTTGACTCATTTACCGCCTTAAGCAGATCATCTCCCTGAAAATTTTCCTTTGAGATCAAATAATAAGTTTGTGACAAATTTCTAGTAAGTTATGGCTAATCAAAGATGAGATGTAAAGTACTTTGTTTCAATGCTCTCAACAGGTATGCTAATTATGCCTTTGATGGTGTCTATAGGAAGTTGTTGGGCGTTCTCTGCAATTGCTGCTGTCGAAGGTATCAACCAAATCGTCACCGGTAATCTGATTTCGCTGTCGGAACAGGAATTAGTGGACTGTACTATCGACAACCATGGCTGCAGTGGTGGATGGATGAACGTTGCGTTCCAGTTCATCATTAACAATGGTGGCATTAACAGTGAGGAGAACTACCCGTACACGGGGCAAAATGGGATTTGCAATACCACCAAGGTGATCTATCGACTAACCATTTGCAGCTAGAGATACTTCATGTTTTGATTGTGGATGACTTTATAAATCTCGTTTGGTGTCTGCCTTTCTCATGCAGGAAAATGCTCATGTTGTGTCAATTGATTCGTATCAGAATGTTCCTTCCAACGATGAGAAGTCTCTCCAGAAGACGGTGGCAAATCAACCAGTTAGTGTGACTGTGGATGCTGTTGGACGCGATTTCCAACTTTATGATTCGGTAAGATTCATCCAGATGATTAATGTTTGGTAATTGCATTGGTTTGAATCATCCCATCCATTGTTTTCCTCACAAAAGCTTGTTTGTGTATCTCATCATCCTTGATGAGTATTTCAGCATATTGTTCAGTTAAGAAATACATCCAGATGTGAATCTTTAGGTGGCCAATTGGATTGGTTTTATGGGACGTATTTCTTATAAACCACTTTGATATGTCTTCTTCCACACTTCCATGCTTTATATCATTGCCAAAGACTAGTTTTTCTAAGCTGTCAAGGTTTTTCCTCCATAGATATAGTTTACTGTATTGCAAGTGCTCTAGAAATCTAGGTCCCAGTAGATGTAGATTCCATGACACAAAATATGTTTCTCTTCCTACATGCTTTCATAATATAATTTTGCAGGGAATATTCACCGGAAGCTGTAATATTTCATCAAATCATGCTATGACCATAGTAGGCTATGGTACTGAAAATGGTAAGGACTACTGGATTGTGAAGAACTCATGGGGTGTAACCTGGGGAGAGTCTGGCTACATCCGAATGGAAAGGAACATTGCAAACTCTACTGGCAAATGTGGTATTGCAAGGTTTGCTTCTTACCCCGTAAAAATAGGGGCCAGCCTGCACAACAACCCTGCTGCAGTGCCGCTGCTGCCTCTTCCTCTGCGCCTTCCCTCGTCGAGCCTCTTACCGCTTGCGATAACAACTACACCTGCCCCAGCAGCACCACATGCTGCTGCATCTACGAGCAGGACAATCGCTGCTTCATTTGGGAGTTCTGTCCGCTCGAGGGTGCCACCTGCTGCGACGACCACTTCGGCTGCTGTCCCCAAGACTACCCAGTCTGCAGCATCTCAAACTGCCTAATGGTAAATAGACATGTGCTTCTCCAACCCATTGAAATACTTGGCATGGGTGATAAATAAATATATGCAAGTTTAGGAAACACGAACTCAACTTAAACTCGATAATAAACATATATGCTCTTTTCTCTCTAATATTGATCCAAGTAAAACACCAACACATTTCTGTCTTTTTCTTCTTTTTTTTTCCTTTTTAAATGAGTCCTAGTGCTTTTAAATTTAAAGATGGCTGTATCTGTATTTTATCATCTAAATAACATTCTTATCTGATTCGATTGACAGCAAGAACAGTCCTCTCCGGGTGAAGGCTTTGACGCACTGCTGTCATTCCCAACTGGGTTTTAACTGGCTCAGGTGGTCTCAATAGCAGTGCATGATCAGACTATAAGCATTAACTCGCTATGATATGTAAGTTAATTTTTAACGGATACTAAGGTAAAATATTCTATTTATTTGTCTGTATTTTACTGTAGGATAGACAATAGATATCACCTCAGAGTGTGCGATATTATCTCTAATAGATTTGGATTTAAGTTGAATGATAATAATATTACATCCCTTGTGATGTAAATTATTCATGTGAACCGAAATGTCTCGCTAGTCATGTCTGCTTGCGTGTTATATGGCAGCCATTGTTTCTCGACGATCTATTTAACACATCATAAAGTTATCATACTTTACCATGTTGTTCCTCGATTTGAGTTATTTGTGAGCTCCTTGCAATTTATATATATAAAGGGAAAAAAATAACCCTTTTGGTATGCAATATTAATTGTCCATTCTAACTTAATCTAAACTAATACAAATCATTTTAATTATAATATGGTAGAAAAATTCCATATTATAGTTTCAAAAAATTGAAAAAGAGGAGCAAACAAATTGTGGAATTGGGGGTAAAATTTATTTTGGTCCCTGAGATTTCAACTCAATTGCAACATAATCCCTGACCTTTTAATTTACTTCAATTTAGTCCCTCACACCATTTTCCGACAACATTTCCCTCCAAAATAGGAGGTATTTATGTAATTGTCTAATTAAATAAATAAAAAACAAAAAAACCTTTTTATTTCCAATAATTAAATATATTTAATGAATATTTTAATAAAATTAATTTTACTACATCCATTCCCTTTCTACATCTTCACCGCGGTCAAAAACCCTTCTTTCAAAAAAAAAATAGTCTACAACTACAATTTACTCTCTTGCAAGAAAAGCGCTTTGAACGCATGTTCATTTTTCTTGAACTTTCCTTCAATTTAAGTACTTACAAAGGTTTTAAATCAAGCAAGAGACATGTTAGTCAGGCTTTTCCTCTTGCCTTAGGCAGTTGCTTTGGGAGAGAAAAAGAGATAGTCGGCTTTCAAGCTTAGAAGAAAGAATCTTTATCCTATCTCACATCCCTTCTAGCTTAATTACTATAAGCAATTCATCCATGCCTGCCAAAGTCGTCCATCCCAAATTTAACTGAATCTAAAATGCTGCATTATAGTTACATATAAGATGTTTGATAAAATGTTTCATTATAGTTACAAGATTTCTATAGCTACTTTTCTAATCTCACATTGATTTTCTCCATATTTTTATTGTTCTAGGAAATGTGGTTTAATTTGGAGATCACCTACTTGGGAGAAAAATTGATTGTAGAAAATTTGAGTTCAACTGCTTGCTTATGAGTATTCGTCTCTAATAAATGGTGTTTGTGGCGTTGCATTTGGAAATAGAACAGGCTGGTTAAGTAATAGAGTAATGGTAGAAGGCATCTTGCTTGACACATGTGATGTGGTTATTTTCAATAATGATGAAGACATACAAAGTTTAATAGCAATATATCTTTCTATTGGATTGCAAAATGTTTGTGTAAATTCACACATGACACAGTGTCCTGGAGTTGAAAGTTCTCAAAATATAATCGGTAGCTCACGAGTGACAGAAGTTCATGGAGATGAAAATATGATTTCGACAAAATTAATTGAAAATGACGAATTAGATTAAGAGGAAAGCATAGATATTGAAGAGATTCTTGAATGGAGTAATTCTGAATTTGAAGAAAACGCTAAAAATGATGAGTGCACTTAATTGAGTCAAATGATGATGAGGAGGAGGATAATTTAAGTGATTACAATTCAGATAAAGATCAATCTATAACACCGATGAAGATTTGCAAGAAAGGAACGAAGTAACATAATTTAAAAAGTATGGATATTTTTGTAACTTTATCTATTTAATCTTCATTCTCCTTCCTTTCCTCCCAAATAAAGTAACACATGTTACGTTAATGAACCTTCCCTCCCTCCCAAACAAGGAGAAGTTAAATACTTTACTTCCCCTCACTTTCCCTTCATTCCCCTTCCTTTCATCCCAAACAAAGTAACACATGTTACATTAATGAACCTTCCCTCCCTCCCAAACAAGGAGAAGTTAAATACTTTACTTCCCCTCACTTCCCCTCCCTTTCCTTTCCGTTAATGAACCTTCCCTCACTCCATCCAAACAGAGGGTAAATGATAACATAGAAGGGAAGTACTTTGAATTTCAACATGATCATAATGGAAATCATATTATAATTTTGAAAGAATGGCAGATATTTGATAATGTGCAACATTTCAAGGACATTCTTGCTAAATATACAATTCAAGAAGGATTTAAACTGAAAAAGATCAAGAATAATAGAGGGTTAGTATTGTGTGCAATAATGGTTCTGGTTATTCATAGAGGTTACCTGCATCCACCTATGTTGATGGAGTGACATTCAAGACCCGACCTCATCTTCCACGTACTTGGCGGCCTAGGACCAGAGTATGAATCTCGTCATCGCACTTACCACGCGACCCGACACAGTGTCGTTTGATGGCATGGAGAGAATGCTCCTCTCCCACGAATATCGGTTATAGGGTCACTCACCTACACACCATCGATGGCCAATCTCTCAATTGGCAGCAACCGCAGCAACATGTGTCGAGGAGGCAACAGTCGACTTTCCCAGCGACAATGGCAAGCAAGCAGCAGAAATCCTCCGTCTCTCTCCCATGGGTCACTTCACTCTTCAATGAATGGAGGACTTGAACAAATTGGGCAGCCCAGCTACGGTTCTTCTCCAAATGGACCGCACTCTGATTGGGCTTCTACGCACAACTCTGTCTAATCCCGCGGTCGTGGTCACCGAGGCTCCCAAAATAGTGGTAATCGTCATCTTCGATGCACTAACTGCTCTCGTTTCGATCATGTTGTTGAAATTGTCGTTTTACTCCATATTTTCAAATATACAATGGCAAGGGTCATTCTGCAATAAATTGCTTTCGCCGATTTGATCAAAATTTTCAGCACACTACTACACCAACCGCTCTGATGGCTGCACCATCTACTATTTCAGATCCATCTTGGTATCTTGACTTTGGTGCTACTGATCATATCACAACAAATCTGGGAAATCTCCAAGTTCATGCTCCATATCAAGGTACTAAAACTATTGTTGTTGGTAATGGTAAGACACTTTATATTGCTAGTATTGGTAACTCTACTATTCCTAGCTTGGACAAATCACTACACTTGGCTAATATATTACATGTGCTTGTAATTACCAAAAATTTATTGAGTATCGCTCGATTCAGTGTTGATAATAATGTTTTCCTTGAATTTCATCCAACATATTGTGTTGTAAAGGACCGGTACACGAAGATGGAACTCCTTTGAGGATTTCTTAAAGGTGGGCTCTATTGTCCTCATCAACATAGCGTGCCCCACAAACAAGCCCTTGTTGGTACACGGTGCTCCACTACCATCTGGCATCAATGCTTAGGCCATCCATCCACAGCTACAGCCTCTTATGTTATTTCGCATTTTCAGCTGTCTGTGTTAGACAATAAGACTGTTTCTTCTTGTGATGCATGTCATTTAGGCAAGGCTCGTAAATTGCCTTTTGAACTATCTATGATTAAATCTACTGCACCTTTAGATTTGATTCACTCTGATGTTTAGGGACCTGTCTCAATCCTCTTTAATTCTAGTTGTCACTATTTTGTACACTTTATGGATGATTTCAGTCACTACACTTGGCTATATCCTATCAAATGCAAGTCAGATGTGATTCACATATTTACTCAGTTCAAAGCTTTGGTTAAGACTCAGTTCAATTGTCGAATCAAAAGTCTATAAACTGATTGGGGAGGTAAGTTTCAATCTCTCAGTAATTTGATGCACTTCATGGTATTCAACTTCGCCTATCATGTCCACATACCAGTGAACAAAATGGCATTGCCGAATGCAAAATTCGACACCTCACAAAGACATGTCTTGTCATGCTTGCTCATGCATCTATGCCCCTCTGCTATTGGGATGAAGTTTTTTTTATCGCTACCTACCTTATCAATCGTCTACCTATGCCAGTTCTGGCCCGACGATCTCCATTTAAGGTATTATTTGGTTGATCTCCAAACTATAGCTTTATGAAAGTGTTTGGGTGTGCATGCTTTCCACTAACACGATCATACAATCAACAAAAGTTTGACTTCCGCTCAGTCAAATGTGTATTTCTTGTGTATAGCTCTTCTCATAAGGGTTACAAGTGCCTTCATATGTGAACAGGATGGATATTCATCTCTCGTCATGTTCAATTCGACGAGATGAGTTTTCCTTTCACTGCATCATCATCACCACCTTATCAGATTATCTCCTCCCCTTGTCCAGTACCTGTTCCTCCTGATCTACAGGTTGCAGCACAATCTCTTTCAGGATCATAGAGTACACCACAATGTCCAGTCACTAATCCTCCTACTATTAATGAATGACCATCCTCGGTAGATTCTACTATCGATGCGTCTATCTCCTTGTTGGCTCTACCTAACTCGACTCCAGATAACTCTTCTCTACCTCCCGAGTCTCTCCTTCGAGCTCCTGCTTGCTCTACTCATCCTATGCACACTCGTGTTAAGACTCGAGGTGCCCATATAGTCAAGACTGACTCCCCAAAATCGACATGCTTCACCACTGCCAACAAAGACTCAGCTTGGCGGTCTGCATGACTTCTGACTATAATGCCCTTCTTCCGAACCACACGTGGTCACTAGTTCCACGCTCAACTCACCAAAACATCGTGGGATGTAAATGGGTATTCAAAATTAAATGTAAAGCAGATGTTTCTATTGATAGGTACAAAGCTCGCCTTGTTGCTAAAGGCTTTCACCAAAACCTGGTCTTGACTATGCAGAGACGTTTAGTCCAGTTGTCAAACCCACAACTATCCAGACTATTCCCTCTATCTCCATCACCCACGGGTGGCCCATATACCAGCTAGATGTCAGCAACGCTTTTCTTCATGGCACTCTTCATGAGGAGGTATATATGGCTCAACCTCCTAGCTTTATTCATCGTGACCAACCTGACCACGTCTGCCGGCTACATAAAGCCATCTACGGTCTCAAGCAGGCCCTTCGAGCATGGCATGTCACCCTACGTGCTTCCTTACTCTCACTAGGGTTTACTGAGTCCAGGTCAGATACATCACTCTTCCTTTTTCACTCTACACAAATCACGACATATCTCTTGGTTTATGTGGATGACATCATCTTCACCAACAGCTCTTCCTCCTTTATTGCATCTACAATTGCGCATCTAGGCACCTCCTTTCCTCTCAAGGATCTAGGCAAGCTACACTACTTCCTTGGGATTGAGGTTACTCGCACCGCAACTGGTCGCTTCCTATGTCAGTCCAAATATATTGATGACATTCTCTCTCGAGCAAACATGCATCAGGCTAAACCGCTCACACCCCCATTTCTGGAGGTTCCTCTTTATCTAAACATGATGGAGACCCGCTTCCCAACCCTCACATATATCGGAGCATTGTTGGTGCTTACAGTACTTGACACTCACTCGTCCTAAATTAGCATTTGTTGTCAATCGAGCCTGTCAATTTATGCATAAACCCACTACGACTCACTGGATTGCAATCAAACGAATTCTCGAATATCTTCGTCATGGCCTCATGTTGCACCCAGCAACTTCTCTCACTCTGAAAGCATACTCATATGCTAATTGGGTTGGTTGTCCCGATGATCGTCGGTCAACCACTGGCTATTGTATATTCCTTTGTAACAATCTCATCTCTTGGAATTCAAAGAAACAACAAGTTGTTGCTCGATCTAGTACTGAGTCCGAATATAGAGCACTAGCTCATGATACTGTGGAACTCTGTTGGCTTCAATCTTTATTGGGTGAACTCCGAGTGTCTATGCTATCTCCCCCAGTTCTTTGGTGTGACAACATTGGCACGACTTCCTTCACTGTCAATCCCATCTTTCACGCTCGTACAAAACATATTGAGATTGACTTCCACTTTATTCGTGAACGTGTTGCTCGCAAGACTCTCATCATCTAATATATCTCCACTCAAGATCAGTTGGCTAACATTCTTACGAAGGGTCTCTCTTCTACCGATTTACTCTTTTACGTGACAAACTCATGGGTGTGCTACACTGCCTCGTTTGCGGGGGGATGATAAGGAAAGAAATAATCATACCAAACTTTCATAAAGATGAGACAATCACAAGCTACAATCAAGGGATTGAGGATCATCGAATATTTATTCATATTAATTACTCATATTAATTAGGCTACAATCAAGGGAAGGATCATCGAATATTTATTACTCATATTAATTATGATACAATCAAGGGATAGAGAATCATTCTCTCCTATGTAAACTGTGTATAAATATTATTTAAATTATTTACAATAATGTATCGAATTAAGAAACCATTTTTCCACTTTGTCTTCTTCCTCTCTTCTTCATCTTCTATTTGTAGTGTCAGGAGAGCATGAAGACAATTATGCTAGTATACCAAGATACATTGCTGCAATTAAGGAATCAAATAGTGGAGCTTATGTAAAATTGAAATGTGATGACCTTGATATTTGTAATGTTGGTTAGTCCTAGGAAAACGTACCGGTTTCACTGTACAAAAATTTTTATACAAGTGTCGAACCTTTCCTTAAATAACCTATTGTGTTCTTTAGAAGTTAAATTAGGAATCGCAGATGGAACTTAACATCATTGATTCCAAATTTAACTTATTTGTTCTTAATGGTTTAGATTTGAATCGCAAGCGGAACTTAACACTATTGATTCAAATCTACCTAAGTTATTAATTTCATAAATATTAATTTCCAAAATTGACTTCCAGGACTGCATGGCGAAGCACATGGCCTTCTTGAATATGAGAACAACCACCACCGCCTAGGCAAAGCCTTTTAAGGAAAGTTAATATTTATTTCCTTAAATAACTCTAGGTTAACCAAAAAGAACAATCGAATCACAAATTCGAAAAAGAAGAAAACACAAACTCGAAAACTAAATTCGATAAACTAGATCTAATTGTCTCTTGTATTTAGAATTCTTACAAAGAAAATAACTAGTATGATGCGGAAGAAAATTACTAGTTATACCTTCTCTTTGTAAGCTAATGACCTCGAGATCTTCTGCCGTATTCCTCGCCTCGCCTTGGATGTTGTGTGGGCGACAATCTTCCAAGATGAACACCACCCAAAAGCTTCCTCCTCTTCTTCTAAAATCCGGCCACCACCACCACCAAGGAGAAGAGAGCAAAGGGAAAGGGAGAAGGGAGAGGGTCGACCACCAAGAGATCTCCATGCAAGAGAATAAGAGTTGTATCTCATGAAGCCCCCTCACCCCTTCTTTTATATTACTTGCCCAAGGCAAATAAGGAAAAAAACCTTTTACAAAAAATAAAATCATCCAAGAGTTTTTCCTTTTTCCTTTTTATTTTTCCTTTTCTTTCCTCTTGATTGAATCAATCACCAATCAATGGTTGTGATCAATCCTATTAGGTTTAGGATTGTGTTTTGGCCGACCCCTTGCTTGGGCACCAAGCAAGGTGGCCGGCCACCATATTTAGGAAAGAAAAGTAATTTTTTATAAAATTTTACAAGAAGAAAAAACTCTTATAAAATTTTACATGCCCTCTTTCCTAGAGTTAAAAAAGGAAAGTTCTAAAAATTAAAACCATGCTTTAAAATTTAAAACTTCTCTAACAAAATTTCCTTTTTTAACATGATAATAGAAAATTTTAATTTTAAAACTTATCTCCCTTTTTTTCTTAAACCATGAGGATGGTTAAAAAAAGAAAGATTTAAAACTTTTAAAACTCTCTATTAAAACATGTGGCCTAATTCAAATAAGGATAGTTTTAAAAAATTAAAATCTCTCTTTTAAAACTTATAGTTTTCTACAAAGAGAAGATTTTAAAAATTCAAAACACCCCTCCTATTTGAAATAATTGTGGCCGGCCCCTACATGCTTGGTCACCTAGCAATAGGGTCGGCCCTATTAAGAGGAGATGTGGTCAGCCATTGCTTGGTCAATGGGCCGGCCCCCTTCTTGGACACCAAGACGGGCCTTTCTTTGGATGGACTTGAGGCTTTAATGAAGCTACGACAGGGACCTAGAGGAGAAATTGGTTTTGGCCTTCCGATGAGCTTGAGTATCCCGTGTTCGTTCCGAACACACAACTCAAGTTCATCGATAATAACTCATTCCACTAGAAAGTTATTACCGCACTACCGCACCAATCCCAAATTACATTATGAGCTCCTTCTTATCATGAGTGTGTTAGTCTCTCTGTGTTTAAGATTACGAATGTCCACTAATTAAGTAAGTTACTGACAACTCACTTAATTAATATCTAGCTCCAAGAGTAGTACCACTCAACTTAATTGTCATGTCGGACTAGGTCCACCTGCAGGGTTTAACATGGCAATCCTTATGAGCTCCTCTTGGGGATATTCTCAACCTAGATAACTAGGACACAGATTCCTTCTATAATCAACAACATACACTATAAGTAATATCATTTCCCAACTTATCAGGCATATTGATTTATCGAGCTAAACCTCACCCTTTGATAAGTCAAAGAAATAAATATTAAATATATGTGCTTGTTATTATATTAGGATTAAGAGCACATACTTCTATAATAACTAAGGTCTAGTTCTTTTACTAAGTCAATACAAAAAGAACTTACCTAAATGGTCCTACTCAATACACTTAAAGTGTATCAGTGTAATTTATTAGTCAAGATAAACTAATACTTAATTATACTACGACTATTCTGATGGTTTGTTCCTTTCCATTTTAGTCGTGAGCAACTTGTTTATAATTTATAGAGAACCGACAACATGATCTTCTGAGTGTGACACCACACTCCATGTTGTCTACTATATAAATTAATTGAACAATTACATTTAACAAATAAATGCAGATATTGACCAATGTGATTCTTTTATTTCAACAAATAAATGTTTACAAAAGCTAGACTTTTAGTATACACTCTAACATGTAATCCATATTGTGCACCTAAATTTGAAAGAATTTTCATAAGTTTTGAAGCACAACTCCAAGGGTATATTAAAGGATGCAAACCTTTTAGTGGAGTGGATGGTTGTTTCTTAAAGGGACCATACAAGGGTGAATTACTTACTGCAGTGGTTTTGGATGCGAACTTTGGAATTTTTCCAATTGCGGGTATTACTATTTCCTTATTATTTTACTTCAAATTTTTTAAAATTATTTTCATATTTATATTATTCTAATACTACTTTTTCCTATTTATAGTGATGGTTTGTGAAGGGGAAAATGGAGATAGTTGGAAATACTTTTTTGATTGCTTACATACATATATATGCAAGATGAAAGAGTTAATACTTTCATGAGTGATAGGCAAAAGGGGTTGAAAAGGCAATTAATTCAGTATTTCCAACTTTACGACAGAGGTGTTGTGCTAGGTATTTGTATACAAACTTCAAAGCTAAATTTCCAAGTCTAAGCTGAGGAAACTTTTTTGAATTGCTATTAAAGCCTACACAGAACAAGACTTCAAAGATGTCATGGATGAAATGAAAAAAGTTGACCTTGCGGCATATAAGTGGTTGATGGAAACATGCAAAGAACATCCAAGTACTTGGTCAAGACATGGATTTGATCTCGATGTCAAAGTTGATCATGTTACGACTAACATGACAGAGTCCTTCAATGCACTTTTGGAGAAAATGAGACAAAGGCCAGTGATATCATTGTTGGAGTGGTATAGGACAAAGGTCATGAAGAGATTCTTTACAAGGTATCAGAAAGCTTTAACTTGGCAAACTAGTTTACCACCGAAGGTAAATGCTAAAGTGGAGAAACATCAAAGAGAGGGGAAGAAGTTACTAGCAATACCTGCTTCTTAATTTTTATTTGAAATTTATGATGATAAAAAGTACATTGTCAATCTTAAGGACAAAACTTATGAATGTAGAGAGTGGCAAGTTTGTGAAGTGCCCTGTAAACATACGATGAGTTATATTCTATACATGAGATATGTTCTGATGCAGTTGTGGATCCATACTTGACTAAGGAGGCATATTGCAAGATGTATAATGGGATGATCAATGTCATTTTTGATAAATATAAATGGCCAAAAATGCTCTCAAATTCCTCTTTTGAAGCCTCCAACTCACAAGAGAAAAAATAAAGTATTCAAACAAGGCAGGTTGCAAACTAGTAGGAGGGAGCCGAATGAACCTCTAAAGGGCCATAAAAGATCAATTCATGTCACTTGCAAAGTTTGTAATGAGATTAGATACAATAAAAGAACTTGCAGTAAACGAAGTGCACAAAATATGCAAAAGAAACAGGTATAATTTATTTTTAGATTCTCTTTATTGTAGTTGAGTTTTTTTTTCTCCAATTATATCTTAATTTCTCTTAAATATTGCAGGACATGAGTTCTCTAATGTCAACTATAGACAATAGTAGGATCTCTCAATCTTAAATGTAAGGTCTTTTCTATTTAACATCGCGCTATTCATAAGAATATGGTTTTGATGTGTTTTTTTTATTACTATTTCACAGGTTTTTAACATTGACTAATGCTCCATAGGTTGGGATGATGCAACTTAAGATGGCTATTATTCATAAGTGGATGGTTTTGATGTTTGTTTTGTAATGGTAAAAGTTAACTCAGATTTTTGCTATCCTGAAGTTGTAATGATACATTTTCTTGTAAAAATGGAAAAGCTACTGATGCTTTGTTGTTAAAGTTTATTTTGTGATATAAAGAGTTAACTTGATTTTTGTTGTAAGGATACATTTTCTTGTGAAAATTGAAAAGCTACTTATGCTTTGTTGTTAAAGCTTATTTTGTGATATAAAGAATTAACTCGATTTTTGCTATCCTGAAGTTTTAAAGATACATTTTCTTGTGAAAATTGAAAAGCTATTAATATATTTGTTGTTAAAGCTTGTTTTGTGATTTCAAAAGAAAATTGCTATAAAAAAATACTTTTATTTGAGAGATCTGTCAGTTTCTATATATTGTTGCTATTACAGCTTCTATATATTATTGCTATTGCAGCTGAAAGGTCAATACTGGAACGAGAAAGATATGGCTAGTATGAGACTCATTCTATGCAAATAAAATATTTAGATGACATTTAGTGTTTTTAGTGGGATCCCTTTTAATTGAGCATATAGGAAAGTAGTACTTCAACTATATTAATAATTAGCCAAGGGAGTTCTAGTTTGTATAAGTTAGGACTTACCTTTGATGTATCATTGGAAAATTACATTCTTTTGTACATTTGTATATATTTTTAGGTAAATTGCAAAAATAAAATTATTTTTTAAAATTTATCATAATTTTATAAAATAGGGACTATTTTATATTTTTTTCGTAACTTGGGGACTATTTTTCTTTAATATTCATATGTTAGGGATGATTTTGGTTTTATGTGTTTGAATGAAATATAGTGAAAGGGTGAGTTGGTCACTTGACACATTTTGGCCCGAAAATGTTATCGGAAAATAATACGAGGGACTAAATTGAAGGAAATTAAAATCATAGGGACTATTTTACAATTGAGTTGAAACCTTAAGCCCCAAAATGAATTTTAGCCGTGGAATTGGTACTAGCACTCCACTTGAAGCCCAACATATAATAAATATTATGATGACCTTTGAGTACCAACATACACGCTCATAGTGGGCTTGGGGTCCATGTGGTTGACTATCAAAAAGACATAATCAAGCATGAAACAAAGAAAATATTTTAACTTATATATTCATCTTCTCAGATAAATCCACCATGCGTCATGAAACATTTTGTGAAAAAAAAATAAGGAAAATGTTTTTATTTTTAAATTAAATTTTAAAAAATTCACTTTTATGTGCAATGTAAATTAAAATGATAAAAATATTTCTTTAAACAAAATTTATTTTTGTTCATTTTAAATTAAAAAATCTTTTTTTCGCCAGAGAAAAAAAAAGACCATACTCAATCCTGAGAATGTTTTTTTCCGTCTTGGAAATGACAATAATGGAAAGAACACGAGCATGCAACTAAAGGAGGTGCAAGGAAGTCAACAAAAATGGCCCACGCTTTTATCATTTGGTGTCAATGTTTCTTGTTCAAGGAAAAATATATCATTCTCTAGTTTCTTAAAGTTCACTTGGTAATCCCATGGAGCTAGAATCTCCATAAAATTTTCAAGTTAAATCCGTTGAACTGATCAATCTTTTTGTTTTAAAAAAAACTACAGTTTAAAGGGAAAAAACAGAGATAAGTTCTAAACGATTAAAGGAGATCAAAAACAAGTTAAATACAAATAAACCAAAAAAAAGGATAAATTACAATTTTACCTTGTCTTGCGGAAGTTAAACTCTGGTTGCAATGGAAAAAGCTCTAAAGTTTGATCCTCATGATCATCATATTCATCTCCAACTTCCTTCAACTCTAAGCAATTCCAACTCTTATTACACTTGCGTTTGTATCTACTTGTATCCTTGACAAACATAAAAGATGGTAAATTAACAATATTTTCTAGATCACAAAATTATAAGTGATTAATATTTAATAGATAATATTTTCAGAAGTGATTATATAATTACCATGAATATTATAATTTTGTTAATTTTTTAATGAGGAATTTCCATTTTGTGCGCCTAGAGATTTCAAGCTTTCATTTACAACTTAGAAAATGATATTCCATCTTCTAAACTGTGAGTTAAGTGAAGTATTCCATCTTGTTGACCAAAAATTTAAGAATATTACATTTAGTATTTTAAACATTTCAAAGAAAATAGTAAGTAATTTTTTTATCCTTTTTCTTTTTTCCATTGAATTTCCAAAAATGAGAATTCAATAGTTAGATTAATTCTTCTTACCCTGAGATTGAGATTGGAGAGATCAGCACCGGTATCACCATCCTGTTGATAGCTGCGTTTCTTGTTCAACTTCTGCCTCTGCCTCTCTCTGGCCTTGTGGTTTTGGAACCAGTAGAAGACGTTCTTCCCCTCTATCCTCCCATACTTGCTCAGCTCCGCGGTCACCTCCTCGATTTCCGACGGACTTGGACTCCGCATCCCGCCTTCAAACAAGGCCTGCAAGATCTTCATCTGCTCCGCCATTGGAGTCCATCTGCTTATGCTTCTTGTAGACGACTGCACACAAATATTTCCAGAAGGAATTACATCTATGATCAGGAGAAGACATATATAATGAAGTGATGAATTACTAGTATTGAGGTGGTGCAGTTTTGAGGATTCTGGGGTGGCTGGAGAGGAATGACGGCGGCAGCAACAGCGGTGGAGGGGGGCGGTGGAAATAAGGAGGAAGGAGAAGGGAGTTGGTCTAGTAACAATTGATGAACCTTCATGGGGCTAGGGATGATGCAAATGAGAGGAATAAGTAGCTTAGTGGTGTTATATGTTTATATAGTGAGAAATGATGTGATGACACAAGAAAACAAACATGGATAATGCAACAAAGGAACCTTTTGCAATAATGATAATTAATTAAATATCTTATTCAAAATGTTCTTATAGTCATATAGATCGTCCTAAATATGTAACTAAAAAAGGATGACACTAAATAGATGGAGTAATGCACTAGCTGACTAGGTGTATGACTTGGAGTAATGGAAGGGAGGCATGCACTGCATTGCATTGCATTGCATTGCATGAGAGAAAAGGGAAGACCAAATGATGAGCAGGTGTTTGACTTTGGAGGAGAAGGGAAGGGGAAAAAAAGAAAAGAGAGAGAAGGGAAAAAAGAGCTAGTGTTTCTTGGTGTGGAGTGTTGGTTTACAATAATCATTAAAAAGTAGTTGCAGGAAAACATACTCTGCTCCCAATGCTGGCACGTCAAATCCTGGTCGGGCTTCTTGTTTTCATCATTCATGCTCATGCTTTCAAGTGATGGCAGATGGGATTCATGGAGGTGATCAAATCCTGCAATTCCCATAAAGAGAACTACAAAAGGTCAAAAGACAGCTGAAGATAAAAGATAGCAAATAGATAAATGTTATTTTGCATAGCAACTATGCTGCCTAAATATAATACAAATGCATTACATTTGAGGGGGCAACTGCAAAATAAATATAAACTTCAACCTGTTTATTTCACTAGTTTGGTAAATGATATTGTGCCTCATTACTAAGTTTATTTTAATCATAAGACAACTTGCACAATGACATTTTACATTAAAACACAAGGACCAACGGTGAAAATTCACTATATCACATTATTTCAGTAGATAGCTAAATGTACTAAAATCAACTTAGATAATATCAATATATTTAATGTATACATCGATTGAGTATGGCACAGCTTTCATACAAAATAATGGATGAGAGAGGACCTGATTTAGACTTGTCAGAAGGGAACCATCTCTGAGAATTTTCTATTATTTGGGACTGCAATTGGGTATTTGGCCATAATAGAATAGCAAATAAGTTAATCTCAAGTATGAACATATAAAGCACAATACACACACATATACATAGATATACGAGCGACAGTTACATTTGTGTCCTCTATGTACAAGATCAAAATTTCATTATCGAACGAGTGCAAAAGCAAGAATGCTCGTAGCCCATATTGGCAAAGATGCTTTCATTCATCAGTGGTTTGTATAACCGACAGACGCAATTTCCCTCCGTAATTCTCGTTCACCAAAGCCTGAAAGATGGGGAGATGTCAAACTATATCATACAGTAAGCTGATGAATTTGATTTTGAACTCAAAAGCAGGGTGGCAATATTCATTTCAAAGATGCTTGAAAGAATAAGAAACAACACATGAATGCAATTACAAATGCGTGTGCACAAAGAAAATACATAATATTGAAGTGCAGAGTAATAGTAGAACCTCCAATGTGCAGATCAGTATTGACAAAAAATAAATGCAGCAATTAATCAATCATGATGAGGATCTATGAGTTGTTTGCAATCAACAAACTAAGTGTGTAGATATATATTGAATGAAGTATTAGGTAAAAGGAAAACTAGTGTATAGAAATAGAAAAGTTTTAAGTATGAGCGATAGTCCCCCCATACTGGAGCAATTCAGCTTTATTTCAGCTTCTCAGAACTCTATTATCAAGAATCCAATTCTCATAAATCTTACAACAGGTGATATTGTTGGAATGTATACTGAAAGCCTAAGCTTTGTAAATATTTATTATGAATAAAGAATCACATTTGGTCTAATTGTCTACATTTGTTTGTAGTTGTTCATTTAATTTATATTGTAGATAACATAGTATGTGGTGTCACATACAGAAGATGATGTTATCAGTACCTTATAAATTATAAACAGTAGCTCACGACCAAAATGGAAAAGGAATAAACCATTAGAAGGTCGTAGTGTAATTAGGTATTAGTTTATCTTGACTATATAATTACACTAGTACACTCAGAGTGTATTGAGTAGGACCATTTGAGGTCGTTTCTTTTATACTGACTTTATAAAGGAACAAAGACCTCAGTTATTATGGAAGTGTGTGCTCTTAATCCTAATATAATAACAAGCACATATATTTGATATTTATTTCTTTAATTTATCAATGGGTGAGATTTAGTTCGTTGAATCAATAAACCCGATAAGTGGAAATGGTATTACTTATAGTGTGTGTTGTTGATTATAGAAGGAAACCGTGTCCTAGAGATACTAGGTTGATAATGTCCTCAAGAGGAGCTCGTAAAGATTGTCGTGTTAAACCCTGCAGGTGGACTTAGTCCGACACGACAATAAGGTTGAGTGGTACTACTCTTGGACTTAGATATTAATTAAATGAGTTGTCGATAACTCACTTAATTAGTGGACATTCGATATCTTAAACACGGGGAGACTAACACACTCATAATAAGAAGGAGCCCAAAATGTAATTTGGGATTGGTGCGGTAGTTCAATGATAGTTCTCTAGTGGAATGAATTATCATTGATATAATTAAGTTGTGTTCGGCGAACACGGGATGCTTAATTTTATCGGAGACCAAAACCAATTCCTCCTCTCGGTCCTATCGTAGCCTCTTATTTATAGAGTTCTATACCCACCTATACCCACCGATAGGGCCGGCCAAGCTAGCTGGGAACCAAGCTAGGGCCTACCTAGATGGTGTGGTGGCCCTAGCTTGAACCCAAGCTAGTAGGGTTAAAATAAATTTAAAAGAAATTTAATTTTAATTTTATTATAATGTGGAAGATATAATTTAAAGAGAATTAGAATTAAAATATCTCTCTTGTAAAAGATTTACAAAGATTAAAGAAAGAGATTAGATCTCTTTCCTTATTTGTAGATTGGAGAGATGTTTTATTTTCTCTTTAAAATTATTCACATGTTAATAAAATTAAAATTATAGATATTTCCTTTTATTAACCATGAAGAGATTTTAAAGAGAAATTTTTTTTTAAAATTTCGAAACAAATTAGGAAGTTTTAATTGTTGATTAAAACTTGTCCTCTTTGTTTTCCAATGATGTGGCCGACCACTGAAATTGATTTGGGAAATTTTATTTTATTTCTCTCAATTAAATCAAGTCGAGGAAATTAAGGAAAATTTATTGTAATTAAATTTCCTAATTTGCCTAGGCCAAGGAATATAAAAGAAGGGGTGAGGGTGCCTTCATGAGACACAACCTCTATTGTTTTCTCTCCCTTTTTTCCTTGGTGTGGCCGGCCATCCTCTCCCTCTCTTCCTCTTGTGGTGGCCGAATACTTCTCTCTTGGAGTTCTTGTGGTGGCGGATACTAGAAGAAGAAGAAGAAGGAGAGAAAGCGAGCATCTCTTGGAGCTTGGTTAGTATTTTGATTTTCTTCTTTGGTAAAGTTCTTCCTTTGTGGCCGAACCTTGCTTGGAGGAGAAGAAGGTGGTTGGTGGTTTCTCATCTTGGTAGATCGTTGCCCACACAACGTCCGAGGTTAGAAGAGGAATACGGTAGAAGATCAAGAGGTTTTTCTCAAGGTATAATTAGTAATTTTATTTCCGCATCATGCTAGTTATTTATGGAAATAATACCAAATACAAGAGGCTTACGTTCTAGTATTTCGAATATGTTTTTTCGAAGTTGTGTTCTTTTGTTTCTTTCTTTTCCTTGTGATTTGATTGTTCTCTTTGGTTAACCTAAAGTTATTTTAGGAAATTAAATATTAGCTTTCTATTAAAGGTTTTGTCTAGTGGTGGTTGCTCCCATATCCAAGAAGGTCATGTGCCTCGCCACGTCAAGATTGGGAACCTTTTATGGAAATTAGTATTTAATGGAATTAATAACTTAAGGAGACTTGGGTCGAACGTGTTAAGTTCCGCAGGAGATCCAAGTTAAAACCTAAGAGAACAAATAGATTAAGTTTTGGATCAAACGTGTTAAGTTCAGCGATCCAAAATTTAATTTAAAAGAACACGGTAGCTAGGAAAAGGTTCGACCTTTGTACAAAATTTTTCAATGGAACCTCTAGGTTTTCCGAGTAACCAACAATTGGTATCGAGCTAGGGTTGCCTCTCTGTATTTGGTATTTAGTTTAATTATGCGTCATACATAATTTAGGCGGGATAATAGTAGGATGTCTTAACTTTGTGGACGCAGGATCCAACCATTATGGCTTTTAGTTAATTATGTATGTGATTGGACCCTTGGACATGTCAAGGGCAATTTATATGTGTGCGTGATTGTATTAAAATACAGGAGGCGTATTTAGTTTTATTAGGATTTTATTTTTGATCTAGATACGTATACATTCCTTTTATGGAATATAGGATCAAAATGTAAAATTCTATTTATGTCATGGATCGAATCTTACAGCGTGGAACCTTCTAAGGACCGGAGGCGCAGCGAACGAGGAAGCAAGATACAGCTAGACCCGATGGCGGTGGCCAAATATGGCGGCAGGGATGACAACACACGGAGGACGATTAGAGATAAAAGTCATAATAGTTGAAAATTAAATTTTCTATTTATTGCTTTTATATCGTGTGCGTGTTAGTTTACAAGTTTAAGTAGGCTAGCGTAGTTAAAATTCTCATTTATAAATAACTAAGTGGGAGGGATTTTTAAATAAATCTCATGGTCTCCATTATCTTGGTTTGTAAGTGATGCAAACAAGCGTTGGCTCGAGTGCCTTCCTCCATAACGGATGAGCTTGTTTGCGGATCACTAGAACAGACTTCCATTTTGGATGACTATGGAAGTTAATTAAGGCGTGTGATCTTCCCAACGGAAGGGCATAATCTTATTAATGAACTTAGTGTCAAGTAATGGTATACACTTGACACATCTAATAGTATCCTCCTATCGGAGTCACCGCTATTATTTGTGCCGAATGATACCAACTATTAATTTTATTCAAAAGTTAGGTTGACAAGATAATAAAATTAATGGGTTAAAACCCTCCTTTACAAATGTTGAATTTGTATCGTCCACTAACGCATACAAAATTCACGGTGTTATGAGGTGTTGGTTAATTTAAAATAGTATTGTTTGAGGAATCAATATTATTCTAAATTTAGAGTTCGACCAAAAGTTATTTGTGATTCTTAGGATGTCTTTCAACCCACCATCCATCATACTTCAACAGAATAGACTTATTGGACCAAACTACATAGATTGGAAAAGAAACCCGGACATTGTTTCTGAAAGCTATAAATACGATCTTGACGAGTGCCACGATGCACCCATCTGGTGAATCTACCCAAGAGGAGATTGAATATCATAGGAAATGGGTAAAAGCGGATGAGATGGCGGTGTTACATTTTGGCTTGAATGTCAAATGTATTGCAACATCGGGATCAAGATTTACCAACAATGATATTATGAACAATCTCAAGGAACTCTTCGTACACCAGAAGCCACGAGAAAGATAATGACACCACCACGCAAGAGGGTACTCCTGGAGGGATCATATCCTAAAGATGATGGCTTATCCGAACGAGATCTGATCCTTGGAGGAGAAATTGATGGGAAACCCGGATCGATATGATCCTCCAAACGCTAGAAGTTTTGAGCTTTCGCCGAACTATAATATGAATAAGAGGGTTTATTCATTAGCGGAACTCTACGTAACTTCGCGAAGGATTATTTCGTCACGATGCTCAAATTCACTATCTGAAAATGGTTACTTTAAACCGAAAGGAAAGAAGAAGAAGAAACAGGTTCAAAGAAAGTGAATAAATCTCGAATCTGGATTTAAAGTTTGGAATGAAGAAGGAAGGCAAGTGCTTCATCCGTAGCGGTGAGACATTGGAAGGCTGTCGTCTCGTAGGAACCAAAACAAAGGTATATCTCATACTCTAGTTGTTGAAACATGTTTAGCGGTGTTATCTACCAACACCTGGTGTGGAGCCTCTGATCATGTCTGCAATTCCTTGCAGGGGTTCCAGGAAACCCGACTATCTGAAGGAGAAATTACCGTCTACATTGGGCAATGCTACTAAGGTGGCGTTTGCGATGGGAGACGTCTACTTATCTTTTAGTAGAAATAGAATTTGGTTTTAAGAAATTGTCTTTATGTACAGTTTTAGAAAGAATTTAATTTCGGTTTCTAAACTGTTTTTAGATGGATATTCGGTTTCTTTTAGTAACGATGTAGTTATTAAAAGAAATAAAGTGATTATCTGTATAGTGCATTAGTTGGCAATTTATATACTTTAAATCAATTTCTTCCACAAAGCAAACATGGAAATTTATAACTCATCTTCTAATTCTAATAAGGGAGATGAACGAAGCGTATCTTTGGCATCAAGGCTTGGTCGTATTAACTAAGTAGGATTCGAGGCTTATAGCGGATGGACTTTGGGTTCATTAGAGTTGGAAAATTTTCCAACTTGTGAATCTCGCTGAAGGTAAAATGACCAAGAGGTCGTTCGAGGCCAAGGGGTATAGAGCCAGAAGTGTTAGAGTTGGTTCACTCGGATTTGTGTGTGTCTGTCCAGGCAAGAGGAGGTTTGAATATTTTGTCTCTTTCATGGACGATTATTTGAGATATGGATACATTTACCTAATGCGCAAGTCCGAGTGCTTTGATAAGTTCGAAGAATACAAGGTGATGTGGAGAAACGACTGAGTAAAAGTATCAAGACACTACTCTGATCGGATCGTGGTGGCGAATACCTCTTAGGAGAGTTTAGGAATTACTTATCGGAGGTGGGATTCGATCAATTGTCGCACCTGGAACACCAGAATGGTGTGGCAGAGCGAAGAAATAGGACTCTTATGGAAATGGTTAGATCGATGATGAGTTATTGAATTCGTTTTGGGGATACGCTATAGAAATATCTGAACTTAGTACCTTCTAAATCAGTTTCTTCTACTCCCATAGAATGTGGAATGGGCGAAAACCTCTAAGACATATTCGGTTGGGGTAGTCCAGCACATGTCTGAAACCAGATAAGTTAGAATCTCGCGAAGTTCGCGTGTTTGTAGGATATCCCAAAGGAACGAAAGGTGGTTTATTTTATAGTCTAAAGACCGGAAGGTCATTGTCCAATGCCCGTTTTTAGAAGAAGACTATATAATGGATCATAAGCCAGTAGTAAAGTTGTTTTAGAAGAACTTAGAGGACACGTATACCCAACAGGACAAGATGAAGTACCACAAGAGATTGCAACACGTGTCACATGATACACAACCACGAGTAATGCCTCGTCGTGGTGGGAGGGTTGTGAGTGGAAGATTCATGTTTTGGGAGAGTGCGGACTTGATCCCTGGTAAACATGAACCCGATCCCTGGATATATGAAGCACTCCAAGATATAGATCTTGGCAAAAGGCAATGAATTGAAATAGAGTCCATGTACTCTAATAAGGTTTGGGAGCTTGTAGAACCACCGATGGTGTAAAAGCCGTTGGATGCAAGTGGATCTACAAAAGGAAAAGAGGAAACGGGAAGGTAGAAACCTTGAAAGCTAGTTGCAAAAGGTACACTCAAAAGAGGGAATCGATTGAGGAGACCTTGTCACGCTTAAGTCTATCCGGATACTCTTATCCATTCATATGGATTATGAGATTTGGCGAATGGAAGACGACTTTCCTTAATGGAAGTCTTGAAGAGAACATCCATATGAAAACGGAAGGGTTCGTTGAAAAAGGCAAAGAGCGTCTAGTGTGCAAGCTCAATCGGTCCATTTATGGACTCAAGCTTCAAGTCTTGGAACATCCGGTTTAATGAAGTAATCGATCGTATGGATTTATTCAAAGTCCGGATGAGTCTTGTATATAAAAGAAGTGGAAGCGTGGTGGTATTTCTTGTACTATCGTAGATGATATTTTGTTAATTGCAACAATGTCATTATCGACGTAAGGGTATGGTTGTCGAACAATTTGATATGAAGGACTTAGGAGAATGCGCATTCTTGGGATCAAAGTTATAAGGGATCGTAAGAAAAGAATGTTGTCTATCCCAAGCTTCATATATAGATCAATCCTTGCTCGTTTTAGCGCAGGATTCCAAGAAAAGTTTCTTACCTTTTAGGCGTGGAGTAGCTCTCTAAAGAGATGTCTCCAAAGACATCAAAGAGATAGAGGACGTGAAAGCGTTCCTTATGCTTGGTGTAGGAAGCTAATGTATGATCTTATGTACGAGACACGATATCATTTCTGGTGGGCGTGGTCGCAGATATCGAGTAACCTCGACGAGGACATTGATGGCGTATATTGAAGTACAGAAGGACTAGATTATATGCTAGTTTACCAAGCCCTGTAGGTTACACGGATTCGATTTCCAATCGGATAGGGACAGTAGTAACATCTGGTATGTGTTTACTTTAGGAGGTGGAGCCATTTAATGGAGTGTTGCAGAAATGCGTTTCGGACTCAACCATGGAAGCGAATATGTAGCAGCCTCTGAAAGCAGTATGGCTCGGGAGCTTTAATGGACTTAGATGTGATTCTAGTTTGCCCAAAATCATCACAATTTATTGTGATAATAGTGGTCGATTGAAACTCGAAGGAACCACGAGCTCATAAAATGAGTAAACATATAGAGCGCGTACCACGATACGAGATATTGTGAGCGAGGAGAAGTTGTCGTCACCAAGATTGCATCAGGATAACCTGGCGATCCTTTCACTAAGGCCCTTCCGAAAAAGCTTTCGGCATGTGGAGGAATGGGAATCGGATGTATGGTAGAAGATATGGCACTTAGTCGTTAGTATAAGTGGGAGATTGTTGGAATGTATCTTAAAGGCTAAGCTTTGTAAACATTTATTATGAATAAAGAATCACATTTGTCAATTGTCTACATTTGTTTGTAGTTGTTCATTTAATTTATATTGTAGATAACATAGTATGTGGTGTCACATCTGAAGATGATGTTATCGATCTTATAAATTATAAGCAGTAGCTCACCAAAATGGAAAGGAATAAACCATTAGAAGGTCGTAGTGTAATTGGTATTAGTTTATCTTGACTATATAATTACACTAGTACACGATGTATTGAGTAGGACCGTTTGAGGTCGTTTCTTTTATATCGACTTTATAAAGGAGCAAAGACCTCGGTTATTATGGAAGTGTGCTCTTAATCCTAATATAATAACAAGCACATATATTTGATATTTATTTCTTTAATTTATCGATGGGTGAGATTTAGTTCGTTGAATCAATAAACCCGATAAGTTGGAAATGGTATTACTTATAGTGTGTTGTTGATTATAGAAGGAAGCGTGTCCTAGATACTAGGTTGATAATGTCCTCGAGAGGAGCTCATAAAGATTGTCGTATTAAACCCTGCTTAGTCTGACACGGCAATAAGGTTGAGTGGTACTACTCTTGGACTTAGATATTAATTAAATGAGTTGTCGAACTCACTTAATTAGTGGACATTCGATATCTTAAACACGGAGACTAACACACTCATAATAGAAGGAGCCCAAAATGTAATTTGGGATTGGTGCGGTAGTTCATGATAGTTCTCCAGTGGAATGAATTATCATTGATATAATTAAGTTGTGTTGGGACGAACACGGGATGCTTAATTTTATCGGAGACCAAACCAATTCCTCCTCTCGGTCCTATCGTAGCCTCTTATTTATGAGTTCTATACCCACCTATACCCACCTTAAAGCCAGCTTGGGAACCAAGCTAGGGCCAGCCTAGGTATGAAATTGCTAGTAGGGCGGCCAAAATAAATTAAAAAGAATTTTAATTTTAATTTTTATTATAATGTGGAAGATATAATTTAAAGAGAATTAGAATTAAAATATCTCTCTTGTAAAAGATTTATAAAGATTAAAGAAAGAGATTAGATCTCTTTCCTTATTTATAGATTGGAGAGATGTTTTATTTTCTCTTTAAAATTATTCACATGTTAATAAAATTAAAATTATAGATATTTCCTTTTATTAACCATGAAGAGATTTTAAAGAGAAATTTTATTTTTAAAATTTCCGGAAACAAATTAGGAAGTTTTAATTGTTGATTAAAACTTGTCCTCTTTGTTTTCCGATGATGGCCGGCCACTTGAAATTGATTTGGGAAATTTTATTTTATTTCTCTCAATTAAATCAAGTCGGAAATTAAGGAAAATTTATTGTAATTAAATTTCCTAATTTGCTAAGGCGGAATATAAAAGAAGGGTGAGGGTGCCTTGATGGGACACACTATTGTTTTCTCCCTTTTTCCTTGGTGTTGTGGCCATTACCCTCTCCTCTCTTCCTCTTGTGGTGGCGAATACTTCATCTCTCTTGGAGTTCTTGTGGTGGCGGATACTACTGGAGAAGAAGAAGAAGGAGAGAAAGTTAGCATCTCTTGGAGCTTGGTTAGTATTTTGATTTTCTTCTTTGGTAAAGTTCTTCCTTTGTGGCCGAACCTTGCTTGGAGGAGAAGAAGGTGGTTGGTGGTTCTCATCTTGGTAGATCGTTGCCCACACAACGTCCGAGGTTAGAAGAGGAATACGGTAGAAGATCAAGAGGTTTTTCTACAAGGTATAACTAGTAATTTTTATTTCCGCATCATGCTAGTTATTTATGGAAATAATACCAAATACAAGAGGCTTACGATCTAGTATTTCGAATATGTTTTTCGATGTTGTGTTCTTTTGTTTTCTTTCTTTTCCTTGTGATTTGATTGTTCTCTTTGGTTAACCTAAAGTTATTTTAGGAAATTAAATATTAGCTTTCTATTAAAGGTTTTGTCTAGTCGGTGGTGGTTGCTCCCATATCCAAGAAGGTCATGTGCCTCGCCACGTCAGTACTGGGAACCTTTTATGGAAATTAGTATTTAATGGAATTAATAACTTAAGGAGACTTGGGTCGAACGTGTTAAGTTCCGCAGGAGATCCAAGTTAAAACCTAAAAGAACAAATAGATTAAGTTTTGGATCAAACGTGTTAAGTTCCGCAGGCGATCCAAAATTTAATTTAAAAGAACACATGGTAGCTAGGAAAAAGGTTCAGACCTTTGTACAAAATTTTGTACAGTGGAACCTCTAGGTTTTCCGAGTAGCAACCAACAGATATGACAGCAAATTATTCATGAAAACCATAACCTTCAATGTGCGCCCTAGAAGTTGATCGGAATAATCATTTTGAGGGTAAAAAGCTCATCACCGGTATTACCTCGACCTCAATAATCAAAGAGTATTTTGTATGAAAGTTCCCTTGGTTATATCTTGCAACAGAAACCATTTAAAATGTCAATATTTAGGCTACTCAAATTGTTTGGAGCATCAATGAAGCATTGAATGATCAACAGTTACCCGTATAATAGAACAATTTACAGATAGCCAGAACAATAGACCATCTACAAACCATCTATAGTAAAAAAACATGTTTTCCATTTTTCCATATGCCTATAAGAACAGAGAGCCCAAACATTACAGAAAATACTTTTATGCTCCCAAGCAAACACGAGAACATCAGGAAAGTTAATATGAAAAGAACATCAAAGTTCCAAGCACTTACCTGGAAAAGAGGAAGTGCACTATTGTATACTAGCAATAAAATTTTTGATGATGGTGAGATCCTGAAAATACAATGGCATACCAAGTCAATATACCATACCGAATTGGAATTGGAATTGAAATAAAAACAATTAGTAAACAAGAAAACGAGAATGAGATGGGAATTAACCACATTTCTTTTCTCCAAAGACAAGTATACGTTCCATAAATAAACAGGAACAAAATTGTAAAAGTTCAGATGTAAAACTAGACATAAGAAGTCCAAATAAAATGAGCATACCGTTTTAGAAAACAAAAGCAATTATAAATCTCCTCAATATCAGACCCAATTTTTAGAACAATATACTGTGCAAGAAGCTCATGTAACCAACAGATTGCTTCAGCATATACTTCATTGCTTAATTCACAAACTGGCAACAGGAATGGAGCTACAGACTGCAAAATAGATGAAAGACGAATATCTTTGCTGGATTTGGCATGCCTAGAAATAACGTTCAGAAGAATGTTCTTGCTTGTATTAAATTTCTCCACCCACCATGGTGGATCACCCGACCAAAGATGGGTTTTCAAGTGAGGATCTGGAAATTGTACACAGCTTGGAAAGTCGAAGCAAGTATAAAAATCTTTAGAGACCTTTAATTCTCTGTGAAGTGGAAGTAGGCCATGTACATCAGCTTTCACATCTTCAGGCATCTGTTCAAAAACTGAAGCATCTGCCTGGCTTAGAGATGCAGGCATTAAATCAAACAGTTTAGGCTCCATCGTTACTTGATCTACATAGCTGATACTCTCCACATTCTTTGAGAAAAAAAATACAAATGAGGTGAGAGAAATGTCAGAAGGTCCACAAGCAGAGGGAATACAAGTAACATTTAAGCAAGAAATTGTTCACCTTCGGATTTTCAGGTAAAAGGCTGGTGAGATTATAACAACAGAAAATCAAAGGGGTAATCAGATTTCTGTTTGAAAGTATGCTTTCTTGTTTCATTCAAGAAAGATTACATGTATGCACACACAATTATAGGGCTCTAGCACAACAATATAATGCTATTACAGTCAATGGAGGGCTAAAGGTTTATTCTGATGAATATGTGCATGTGCTACACATATATTAAAAGTTATGCAGCTGCGGCCAACTAAGATTTTGAGCTCCAGAATGAATAGCCATTGAGGAACTTTAGCAAATTAATAATTTTTAATTATCGTTCTCAATGTTCTAACTCATGCTGATTAATTTATATTGATGCCTATATTTATCCATGTGTAAAACAAATTGGTATGTTACTGGTATGAGATCTTAAATTCCACATCGGATCAGTATCATCAACCCAAACATGAACTGGAGACTTGAATATCTTCAATTCAACGACAAAATAAATGTTAGCATGTCAAAAACAATTCTAAAATGACCAAGGAAATGAGCACCTAATGATAGATAATAAAATCGAAAGCAAAGAACAAAATGATCCTTCAGCTAATCAACTGGAAACAACAAAAGAATGTACACTACTGATTTTAAAAAAATGTACCTCACAGATAGGCATTTTCCCCTTGTCTTTTGAATCTAGACCCAGTTTCACAGAATCAATATGTGCATCAGATATGCCTGCGTCAGCACTGTTAGTGCTTGCATCTATCAAGGATACAGTAGAGGAGCATACATGGGTCAAGCAATTGTTCCCTTTGCTCTTGCTGATAAGATCAGATAATTCCCCCTTGTAAAGAACATCCATTTCTAATATAATTTCAGTAGGAAGATTCCTAACCACATCTATATCAAGATCTTGTAAAGGAGGCAATACTGATGATCTAATTGGTCTGACACAATCAGCACCCTTAATCGAAGAGCAATTAGATCCTGCATCTTGAAAGAGCAGAGTAGGCTTGTCCTGATCTAGCTTATGTGAACTGTCTAAATCTCCTGATTCTGGTGGCCCACTAGAAAATAAAAAATCTGCAATGATATTGGGGCATCTGTGAATAAGAGATCACATCTAACAGATGGACATGCAATGCCAAGAAAAAAGGTTCCCAAACACTATAAAACTATAAGCTTTACCTCCATTATCACATTGTTTGTCAGACTGACTAATTTGTTTGCATTTGCTTCTCGTTGCATGCATAGGAGAACTGAGCCATACTGCTATATTCTCACGACCTTTAGAATTGATCAAAAGAAGAAACAGACATTAGCATTGGTCTCAAACAAAATATGTAGCAAAATAGAACCCTAAAGATCCTTGTGTTGCACAATTCCTAAATAACCAGAAATATGAATGTGGGAACTCCCACAGCATTGTCTCAGATAACCTGTGATAAGCTAAAATGAAGGGACTTAACTTCTAGGAAATCTTGGTTTAGCTCTTAGGAAAAAGAAATCATAGGAGTCAATGATAAATAATTTAAAGAATGCATCGAGGTACTTCATATAATTCCATTCTCAACATCATTATCTTCATTATCAGGGTCGAGTATACATCACTACCATGTGTGAAGAATTATCAAGCAAACTTCCTAACATACCTTTCCTAGTAATTTTTGCACTCTCAAGCTTTGTTAAATGCAAACCAATGCCTCGGACTTCCTTGACATCTATGAGAAGACAAACATAATCACATGATTTGCAAGAAGTGCATTATAATTCAAGAAAATATATAATTTTTCAGCACACCGATAACCTCAAATGCATTCACAATTAAATCAGGTCATAATTAAAGATGTATTATTCGGTCCTGAAAGATGAGATGTACTAAATAACAAACAGTTCATACATCTGAACTACCTGAAGACTTGTTGGTTGTTCCTACACCTAGGTACTACCTTGACTTGGATTAAGTGTCATGGAGAGACTTCTTAGCCTTGACTACTTTGCTTAAAAAGCAAACAAGCCGAAGGAAGACAAGCTCACCATGCTCATGATGGGAACTTATAGTCTAACAGTACTATTATGTAGACATTGATCTGATCCAAACTAAGACCTACCAATGTGAAAAGAAGACAAAAATTTCTTCGCTATTCTCAGAAGGGCAGCTTCATTATCTATGGCAATAGGTACCTGCAAAAACCAAGAAAATTAGTTACACATGATGATGCATCTGCAGAAAATATGAAGTAAAAAAAACAATAAAAACTCCTCAGATTTAATAAATACCGTAATGGACCGGCTCATATTTTGGCAGTCCCCACAGCCCATGAACTTTAACGGCTCAGCTGCTCCTTGCTTTCTTTTTTTCACCTGAAGATGTGTTAAGGGCATCCATGCATAGCACTTCGAAATGACAGATATAAGAGCTTTGCATTCTGAATAGCCTGTAGATGTATAATACCTTCAATGTAACAGTACGACCTTGTACTCCACATCCCTGAAGCCGTAATGAGACCTCCTTGCAGAGATTGATGAGGAAATGATTACACTGAAATTCAACAAAGATACAACACCATAAAAAATGATGCCATTCCTGCACCATAAAGACAATAAAATTTAGATAACAATTCCAGCTCAAAACCCACATCTGTCATATCATTGAACCTAATTCCCCAATTAACTTCAGCACCAATAGATTTTGCTTCCTGCAGAAAAATTCGAAGTTTCTAATTTTCCAACTATAAAAGTAACTAATCTTCCAACACGCTCTTGAGATAATGGAATTCAGTAACTTAAGTAGAATGGTCTATCCATATATTAGTTTTTCCTAATATATTTGAATTTTTTCCAATAAACAGGAATATTCAACTATGCTCTCAAACCTGAACTTCTCCAACATTTCGATTATCAATTCCGCGACAATAATTCCACAGCATGTCACCAATTTTTTCACCAAAGTCCTTCTGCAGACCTTCCTATAGACATAAATCAAACAAGTGGTTTTTATTTGATAATTAACAGCCTTCTGAAAAAAGTAGGGAAAACAAGTTGCTAGTAATGGGTAGTAATATTGCATACTTGTGTTACGCTGGGAAATAATTACATATCAGAAGTAAGAAACTATACAACAAAAACCATGCCATCCAATTTTCAGGATTTGCTGCCTCGAGTTGATGCAGCCAATGACTGTAGATTCTGTTAATAATACCCACATTTATTGTTTGTTGTGAAATCACAAGTTGTTTGTCCTGTTTAGAACAACCTCAGCAGTTGATTGGCCGCCTCAGTGAGTGCCTAGGAGTGATAGGTGTTGGATGTAACACACTACTTGAATAAAGTCACGCTTGTGTTTGGAGCAACACGTGGTGCCATCTTCTCCAATAATTTTGTGTCTACTGAGGTCTGACTTTGAGGTCATCTCTAAACAAGAATCGTGAATGATAATGAAATTCATAAATTATAATTTAGGTCCTTGAAATGTAATATGATAGAAGTTTAAGGTGGACAGAAAAGATGGAATAAAAAGTGAATTATTTATAACGCAATAGTTATGAGAATAAAGAAAAGAATAAGGAATAAATTAATAATTGAATAATAAAGACTTCATGACCTAAAAGCTAGAACTTGGTTACTGGAGAAATGTTTAACCTTTCTGCTTGCATTGGAACAAATAATGTAGCGTATGCAAAGAATGAAGGTGTAAAACTGCATAAGAAATCTTATCAACATTGAAGTTTAAATAATTAAATAAAATAACAAACCTCTGAACAATATAAGCAAATTAATATTAAATAATTAATGGAAAAAACCTTTTGAGTCATGCGCATTTGACCACAGGTTTGAATTTGCCTCTTCTTAAGCTTCTCATGTGTAGCATACCCAATGCCAGGAAGTTCCATGACAGGAAGATCATTTAAGTAGTCTTCTACCTACCCCAATCCCACAATACAATAGTACTCAAAAATGGGTAGATTTGGTATAAATAAAAAGAAATAATGATATGAAGGTAATACAACAGACTTTTTAGAATAAAGTCCACTAAAAAAATTTGGGTATAATGACACATACGAACTAAATGTGAAATACTTTAACAACCAATGCATCAATGTGAAGTTCCACCTTTTCAGATGGAAGGAATCGCTGACCATTAGGTTTTGCAGACCTAGTAGCCAAACGAGCAAGAAGCAAATTCTCAGCAATTCCTGCACTGGCTGTACAACGTGTAGTCTCAGCAATTTCCTTCCTAATGGCCAATGCTATGTCTTCAGGATCAACATCACATTCTGTCACATCTAAAAATGCTTCATCACAGCTTAATGCCTGCACATTCATCCAATGTTAGATTAGGACAAACAAAACAAGAAGATGGATAAATAGAAAGATGAACTTAAATTTAAAATAGAAAAAAAAAAAATTGCATTGTGTGCAGTGAAACTCAATTAATGCAAAAAAAAAAAAAAAAAACATGCACAGCCCAATTTGATTATCCTCTCAAGAAGATTGTTTTGATGAATTAAGTACTGATTACCAAGCTTGCATATATGTATAATAGTACAAGATTTTACCAATTCCCTTGCAACCAGTCGTAGTCAAGTATTATAGGAGATGATTTTTAGACTCAAAAGTAATTTATGATTTTTTAAATTGATACACATGTTAAGTAGCAAGTAGTAGCAATATGTACCTGAACTTTGCTGCAATGTTTATGTAGTATGTTGTAGAATTGCTCAGCCACCTGCAGAATGCTTAGCTTGATGAGCATCTTAAAAAAATGAAAAGATTAAAACTTTCCATTGTATATGGTAGCAGAATCATGCAATCAAGTGTATATTACCTCTTGATAAGCCTCAAAGTCATAAGGCAATATAACAAGATTAGGGCAGCAAACTTTGGCATCTCTGACAAAAATCCCAGCCTTAACACCTGAAAGAAAGGTATGCATAAAAGGTGAATTATGTTTATCATCGTCAAGCATAGGAACACTAAAAGGTGTATGCACTCAAACTGCACCAAAATTTCTTGCCACATAATTGGCAGATGATATTTCAGCAGTTCCTCTGGGGTTGTCAGAGTGACACACTGCTACAGGCTTATGAACCAAATCTGGGAAGTTTCTTATAATCACCGAAACGAAAAAGCAGTCCTTAGAAGGAACACAAGGCTTTTAGTACACAAGAAACAATATGGGCAACGATTACAAAATTAACACCAAATGTAGATGACAGCAGTCAGAGCAGGGACTACAGAAAAATACACAACATCATGACAGATATCTATAGAATAAAATAATAATTTACCATATCGATGTGTATGATTGCAGTTTTCTGTTTGGTTGAATGACACTTCAAATTTTCATTGCTGCTTTTAACTCCAGTAAGCAATTTTGAAAATCGCTGTCGGTACCTGTTTCTCCATGTCCCAATAAAATGCAGCCTGGAATTCTAAATACCAAAATAGTTAGGTCCAAACCAAATATTCAGAACACACTCTCTTAACGAATGAAACTATAGGGATCCACTCCCCACCAAATATAAATGTTAGAATCCTTGTAAGTAGAGGGGAAATTGAATGTATACAAATACAAAAATCTCAATAACTTCTAGCCAAATGACAGTGCAAAATTAGAACAGAAAGAAAGTCTCAGTGGTACATATAGGGCATACCATAACAATGATAAACATAGACACTTTCTGTTCTCCCTAATTCCATTTTCTATTCTATTTCAGCTGTTCTCCATTTTTCTCAGTAAAACAAGATTATTGTTTTGTATTCTCTATTAAGTCTTGAAGGTAAATTATACATAACTACTTACTATACTCACTATCATCTTTCATCCTGATTCTGATGTCCAAATAATAACTTCTCATCCTCTCTTTATAACTGAGAGAAATGAACTACAAAATGCTACTTAATGTATGCTAAAGTCGATCACCATCTCTTTGAGATATCACCATCTCTATGAGATCTTTGTCTATGGTTTAGTGTGTTGCAGTTTCCACTTCCAAGTTCCAAATCAGCTATGCAAGCCATGTAGGGTAACATTCAACCAAATTAGTTTAGGTCGCATTCACTGGAACTTGGAACTTTATATGGATGGTTCAGCTATAACAACACACAAGGACAACAATGAATGGCAGAGAGAAACTAACTAAAGATTTTAAGTAGAACCAAAACTGATTGTATAAAATGTAAATTCAACAATAAGAAAGAAGTGAAGAAAAAGTTTAGATGGATGAACAAGAATCTCTACAGTAAGGATTTTCGAATATCTAAGATATATTATCTGACACAAAAAAGAGTTGAAAATAACATAATGAAAACTTTAAATGGAGAGGAAACTATGGAGATATTTTGCAATCAAGACATGCCTCTTACGTAATTGTATAGTTTTATAAGATGAAGGTAGAACAAATTATATTTTATGCGTTAGTATTGGCAATTAGAAAATAACATGCACAAAAAAATAGAAAAGCAAACGTGAGAATAATAGGATGGATGTGTGCAGTTACTAGAAAGATAAACAGAAAAACAATTATTTGGTTGCAACTGGGTACAGCTCTAAAACATGGTAATTGATAAAATGGGAGAAAATAGATAATGGCATATATATTGCAGACTAGGAAAAGCTCTAATAAATGATAAATATGAGAAAATAGAAACATGCATAGACATGTTTACAGACCACTATAGGTTGTATAGTTTGAAAAGTAGAATCCAGAGTTGAAGGGTGAGTGGTAGAGAGAGAACAGATAAAACTCTTTAATGTAACTGAAAGCAGTTTAAAATATCTGAATATTACTAATGATAGAGTCTTGCATAGAGTTCATTGCAGGATAACATCCATATAACTGACCCAAATAATGATGCTCATGGTTTGTTGTCGTAAATTACATAAATGCCTAGTTAATTGCAAAAGTAAACTGACATATTAAACAATCAGTCAACTTCTGAAATATAAGATAAACAAAAGGCAATTAGATTTAAGTCGAAGATATGAAACATTAAATCGAAGATATGAAACATTAGGTACCAGATATTTCCAAAAAGCTTTACAGATATTAACAAGTAAATTTACTTGCAAAACAAGTTAATCAAACCACCTTGAAGTAGTTCTCCACAAAATTGGGATCTGTAAGAGTTGAATGTACCATATCGGAAGCTGTGAATTCACACTTAAAGAATCGTTAGACTTAAATTATTTAAATACTAGCATTAACGACAATGAGCATTTGTGGAACCAAATGCAACTAAAATGGCAAAGTAATCTTACACACCAGAGGGTTCTTGATTTGCATCTCTTGCTTGAGAAAATTCTTCACTTTTCAAGCATGCCACATCACCAACTTGAATGCTTATCCCTCCACATTCAGATGTTTGGCCATCGGTTGGTACCACCGAGTGATTTTGACCAACCTTAATTTCCTCATCATGATTTATAGAACCTTTAGCATCGCTGCTGGTTGAAATGCTCTGGTGACGAAAGTAAGTTGAGAGTTTCTGTTGTTTGCATGCACCATGTACAAGCTGATACGGAGCCCCTTAAGGAAAACAAAACACAAAATAAGCTTGCCTTGTCATATAGGATGAGTAGATGCGTGGTTAATATATAAAGGTAATACAAATATCTAATAAGTATAAATTTCATTTGCATCACCTGAAACATCAAGCACCATATCATTTTGTTACTCTATTTACATAAAAAAGCAATGCAATTGCCATATTTTTCAATGTAGAAACTCCCAATGAATACTCCCAACTTCACAGATTTCACTTCACGCATTTCACCATTCAAAAGAAGACAAAAAATATGGCAAGCATGTCATTTAATAGAAGAGCTTAAGAATCAATATCACAAAATGAGTGAAAGCAGCAGCCACATGTTAACTTACATAGCGTGTCCATTTGTTGTGCTCTCCACTCGCATATATTGACCCAACTGGAGCATGCTAATTTACATAGTGATGGAACTTCAACACTATAGTGCACCCAGAAACAAACAATAGCACATCCCAGTTCTTTGTGATGGCTAATGCTTTGTTGTACATAAAAAGCTTGATGGTTTCAAATTTTGGCTATTCATCAGTCATCAGGGTACCAAAAATAAAAAGAAGAGAATGTGTTGTGTCTGCATAATCACTTTTACAAATATAATACCAGTGCACTCGGCCTATTATTTTGCAAGCACATCCCTACAAACATGCAATTGCTTGCCTGCACAAATTCAGACCTGAATATCATCTGTTAAAAGAGATGGTATTCCAGCATCATAGGCAACAAATACTTGCCTATAACGTGATCTTGTTGCAGTTTACTAAGACCTAACATAAGCAAGCATCAAGGAGATATAACAGCTGCAATCAGATTAAGAAAAGAAGTATGCATCAGCAGAAAGCTCACAACTCAAGAGTCTATTGGCCGCCAGGCTGTGCAGCACCCACTCAGGTCTAACGACAGGTAACCCATGGCTGAACGCACTAAACCAAAACAACCAACACAAGGAGATCAGTCAGAGAAAAATATAAGTGCAAAATAAATTAGAGCAACAACAACCACACCGAAGGTTTCTCATTTTACTATTGGGTAAATTGCTGCATATGATATGAGTCACTGTATCTCTCGAGAAGTAATTTTCAAATCGCCCACCATGCCTCAGCATGTACCCCCTCAGTTCCTGATAACCAAATTCACCATCTAATTACAAAGGGTCGTACAAGAACAGTGTGTAAAATCTCAGCCATAACCAAACTCATGAATTGAATGGTAAGTGAAGCGCTTTAGCTAGGTTTTCCAGTTAATCATTTTCGGCAGAGCTGAGAACCTGACTGGATGGGATGGTAAAGCCATCGACGAAAATGGAGACCCCACGAAAGACGCCCTTGTCTTCTTCGGAATCGACGGGAGCGCCATCGGAGCCGAGTGACGAAACGGAGGCGGCATCCGCTCGAAATTGAGCTCCCAGCTTCCGGTTCTTTTCCGCCATGTAACTACAAGAAGGTTACCAGATGAGAAGATATTGAAGGTTTTGAGGGAGAAACAACCTCGTTACCTTCCGAAGTCGGCGAAAGGGGATTTTCTCTTGGTCGTCGAGCGGAGGGGATTTTGTGGGGTTCGGTTTCTGCTCCTCTTCAGGGAGCCACCAGATGCAGCTGCAGAGGCGAAAGAGGAGACCGAGGAGGAGGGCCGATCTGAGGAATTAGAGCCCATGTCGCCTTCGAAGAGGCGAAGATGGGCGATGGAGTGCCGATCGCCGGAGACGACCACGTTCTAGGGCGGTCAGTGGTCGAACGAGTGAAGGCGGCTCCAAAAATGTAGTGCTTTTATAGTCGTACCATTCAGCCCATCGAAACAGTCGAGGACCCTTGAAATGGGTCATTTCAACGTGGACGGGATGGTAAATATGTAATATAACAGCCGAGATCCTTAGAACACAATCCTGATCGGTTCTTAGAGGAGTTGCTAATAGATAGGATCTGAATCCTATTTATTTATTTATTTATTTAATAAGTAAGATTCATAAAATCTCACCTATAAATAAAACAGTTCTCGACGATCCAGTCTCGTAATATAAAGAAACTATTTCATCAACATGTGCTTTTTCATCAAAAACACATTTCAACATGTGCTTTTTCATCAAAAACACATTGCTTAATTTTATTATCATTTTTATAAATTATTTTTGAAAAAAAACCTCATATTCTAAAAAATACCCTCCAACATGAAACAGTAGTTACAATAGCTTTGCCAAAACTGCTCCAAGTTTTGCTCCAAATAATCTTCGGCTTGTGACTGAAACTAGTAGATAACTTTGAGAAATGACAAAATCCCGTAGGTAAGTAAAAAAATGACGAAATCATATATGTTGTAACGATTTTACCCCTTTACTGGCCCAATCGAAACGATTCTTTTATCAATCAAATCATTTTATTCATTAGTCGATTTCGGGACCTAAAACTCTCGAGCTTATATGAAATCAGTTCTTATGTATCTGTCTAATTTTTATGATTATATCTATATCTTCACATATCAATTTGACCCAATATATTAAGAGCAATATTTTTTTAATATGAAAAACTAATTTATATTTAAAAAATCATTGCTCCCAATATATTAGATCAAATTAAAATTTGAGGGTATGGATATAAATTTACACATCAAAAAAAAATTTTCTAAAATAGATTTTTCAACAATACATTATGAACAGTTTGATTTAAAAAAAATATAATTCATGTTCAAACAAATATTGTGCTCAATATATTATGTTAAATTGATGTTTGAGGACTCAGGAGAACTAGATGAACACATCGAGACCTAGTTTCATATTATTCTGAGGTCTTTAGGTCCATCAGCCGGTTTCGACTAATTTTGACTGAAAACGACTGATGAATCTAGAGACCTCGGAATGACATAAAATCAATTCCTTTATATTCGTCTAGTTCTCCTGATTATAAAGATGCCCTCAAATATAAATTTGACCTGATATATTAAGAGCAATAATTTTTTTGAACATGACATGTATTTAAAAAATTAATTCGTATTCAAAAAATCATTCCTCTAAATATATTGGGTCAAATTGATGTTTAAGAGCATTTTTATAACCAGGAGAACTAGATGAATATATAGAAATTAATTTTATGTTATTTCGAAATCTCTAAGTCTATCAGCCCGTCCATTAGTCAGTTTTGACAGAAATCGACTGATGGATGGATTTTTCAAAAATCAATTCAATTGGAAAAAAATCAGTCAAATCGATTTCCAATGGATTTTTCAAATAATTTGGAGATTAATTCAACTGATTTTTTTCCAGTCGAATCAATTTTCAAAAAAATCATCCATTAGCTAATTTCGGTCAAAACTGACTGATGAACCTAGAAATCTCGGAATAACATAAAATCAATTTCTATGTGTCCGTCTAGTTCTATTGATTATAAAAATGCCCTCAAACATCAATTTAACCCTGATATATTGAAAGTAATGATTTTTTAAACCTGAACATGTGTTCGAAAACTAATTCGTGTTAAAAAAATCATTGCTCTCAATATATTATGTCAAATTGATATTTGAGGGCATGAATATAATCAAGAGAACCAGAAGAACTCGTACGATATGATTTCACTTCATTCTGAGCACTCTATGGTTTAAAAAATCATTGTTTTCAATATATCGGGTCAAATTGATATTTGAGATATTTTTATAATCAGGAGAACTAGATAAACACATAGGAATTGATTTCATGTCATTCCTAGGTCTCTAGATCAATCAACCGATTTTGGCTGAAATTGATTGATGGATGGATTTTTCGAAAGTCGATTGGACTAGAAAAAAATAAGTCGAATTGATTTCCAAACTGTTTGAAAAATACATCGAAAATCGATTTGCATGAATTTTTTCGGGTCGAATCGATTTTCGAAAAATCCATCCATCAACTAATTTTGATCAAAATAGGCTGATGGACCTGGAGATCTCGGAATGACATGAAATTAATTACTATGTATTCGTCTAGTTCTCCGATTATAAAAATACCCTCAAACATCAATTTAACCCGATATATTAAGAGTAATGATTTTTTTGAACACGAATTAATTTTTTGAATATATTTTCATGTTCAAAAAATCATTGCTCTCAATATATCGGGTCAAATTAATATTTGAGAATATTTTTATAATTAAAAGAACTAAACGAACACATAGGAATTAATTTCATGTTATTCCGAGGCCTCTAGGTCCATCAGCCATTTTCGATCAAAATTGAACGAAACCAACTGATGGACTTAGAGACTTCAGAATAATATGAAACTATGTCTCTATATGTTTGTGTAGTTCTCCTGACTATATAAATGCCCTCAAATA
The DNA here is from genome assembly GCF_018446385.1 of Zingiber officinale. Taxonomy (NCBI): domain Eukaryota; kingdom Viridiplantae; phylum Streptophyta; class Magnoliopsida; order Zingiberales; family Zingiberaceae; genus Zingiber; species Zingiber officinale. Next base: position 133,927,513 of record NC_055992.1, read on the forward strand.
TCAATTTTACAGAATATATTGAACACAGTATTCGTTTGAGCACGAATTAATTTTTAAAAAAATTAATATTGTTTAATGATGGATTTAAAAAAAAAATATTTTGAAAAAAAATCGTTTGATGAACAAACGATCTGATTGACATGAAATCAATTAATATGTGTTTGTTTAGTTTTTATGATTATATGCATGTCCTCAAATATCAATTTGACTGAATATATTAAAATCAATGATTTTTTGAACATAAAATAATTTTTCATGTTAAAAAAATCATTACTCTCAATATATTGAGTCAAATTGATGTTTGAATACATAGATATAATCCTAAAAATTAGACGAACACATAAAAACTTTTCATATAATTCTAAAATCTTTAGATCCCGAAATCGACTGATCAATTGATTTTGATCTAAATCGACTGATAAAAAAAATAATTTGACTGATAAAAAAAATAATTTGACTGATAAAAGAATCGATTCAACTCAGAACAACGACAGCGGTAAATTCAGTACAGCATACGTGATTTTATCCATTTTCAACTTATCTACATGACTTCATCATTTCCCAAAATTACTTTAAAAAGCCGAATAATCTTTATTTGGAGTTGTTCGGTTCAGTCCATAAAAAATTTTATGATTATCAAAATAAATCTAAAAGTACAAATAACAGACGACACAACCCAAAAAATATCCCACAATATACTATAATTAAAAATAATACTTGAGTCTTGACGTCATACCACTTCATCGTAGCCCGAGGGACATTTTTATGCTTTAGAATTTATAATTTAAAATTATTACAATTTTAATCAAACTATTCCAAAAATATTTAATAAATTTTATCAAATTAAAGTAATTTTAGAGTAAATCTTGTTTGTTAGAATGACCAGGTAAAATTCTCTATCGTCCAATTATAATATATGCATATAATTAATATATATATATATATATATATATATATATATATATATATATATGTGATATTACTAAAATACCCTTGTACATATATGTATGCATGAATTCTAACTTCTAACTGATCAGATTCTGATCATTTAATATTATCCTTAATAATATTTGAATAATATTGATCAATATTAAAATAATTTTAATTATAATTACTTAGTAATTTTAAATATATTAGAATAGTTTTCTCCAAAACTGCTATGCGGAACAGAAATACTTTCAAAATACAAGACAACATTTTATTTTATTTTTTTTAAATTGGAACCTCTTTTGAATTTAAAAAAAAAACAGTTCAATGCATAAAACTCCTGTAATCTATCATACACAACCTTATCCTATATTTATATATTACAAGAGAGTATTTTCCCAACTCAAATCCGACCACTAAATCACACAGAAGTAACTTTTGTCAAAACTCCCTTCAAAATGGAACATCTTTTGATGATGATAATAATAAATAAAAGTTTCTACCTAAATCAATTGTGCATAAGTTCCACCACCTAATTATTAACATTGTTAACTCATTTCATTAGGAGTTGAACGACTAGAGTTCTAAAGGTGTTGATTGGTATTTTATTGATGTTTTAAGAAAACCCTAATGAAGAATGAAATGAAATTCTCACCAGTGGTAATAATTTAAAGTGGAACAAGGATATAAAGTACAATGAGAATGCTGCAGCTGTTTAGAGTGTGCTACATGAATTGAATCTAAACTCTTAAATGCTTGAGAGGAGTGACTAGGAGGCAGTTTGAGATAAATGATCTGCAAATGAGACAGGCAGATGACTCCCAGTTCTTTTAAATGCCTGTAGGAATGAATGGTAGGAACATCAATAGCACATGGATGAAAAGAGACAGGAGAAAGTTGCATTCGGCCGTCATTTTACCTCCTCTCTCGAAATGCCTTCCGATCAAGTAAACTAACAATGCTAATGGTTCGGGAGTAAAATGATAAGAGTTTGAAAACTTTGAAGAGTATTTTGATGATTCCAAAATTCTACTGGCATTTTGAGAAAAAAGGCATGCGGTGAAACAAAAAAGAACTCGAGTATACTCACTTCACAAGGATGAAGAAGATGAATGTTCTGCTAAATGAGTAAGCCATTCTTTGAAGAAAGACACATCTTCAGATACTGTGTGAGAGAGTGCAGTTATAGGGGTGACTGTGATCTGAAGAAATGATGATATTCACAACCTCGATAAGTATCCTCTGTGATACCAATGCGACGAAGGGAATAAAATGAAAAGAAGAAAAAGGAAGCGAACTCACATATCCTTCTTGAAGAACTCTGTGGTCTACATCCTCTTCTTCCTCCCTTACTACATTGTTCCTGTTGATAACCTGCTCAGAATGTAAAAAGAGTAAAATTAGGAGATTAAGTTATAGTTTTCTTTTAGCATGTTAGGGTTCAATGGCTTTGTTGATATCATCGAAATATGCACTCAAAATGCAGCTATTCGCCAAAATCAATGCCTTTTTATGATAAAATGGCTTTATCCATGATGATTAGGATAAACTTCAAAAGGATACATGGAAGCTGTTAATACATGATATCAAAATGGATTTTCCATGGAAGTGGTGCTCGCTTTGATGTTCAATTACAAAAATGATCTCATAATATCAACAAGAAATTGTTATTTCTGATCATGCTTCTTAGTTATCCTTCTTATCCATTCATACCTTATCCAATTCTTCAAGATTTTCATATTTTGAATGGTAGAACTAGGAAGGGCAAACCATGCAGACCAAGCGAGTTGGACAATTCAAGTACATCGAGCAAGCATGAATAACCAAACCCACCCAATAGGTTTAGCAGCTTGAACAGACAAGCAGACTAGGGAAGCTAAATGACTGATTAGACTAAGCAGGTTGGGCAGACTAAGCAGACTGGGTGGATCAGATAGATGAGATGGATTAAGCATGTCAGACGGGCTTGGCCACTTGAACCATTGGTAATACTTGAAGAGATATCTTGTTATTGTGGAAACTTATTCCTTAGTTGTTACTTATAGCATTTGTACAAAGTACAAACTACAAAGAAAACCTAGGATAGAAAATGAACTATTTATTATGTTCCATGAACCAAACCAAGTAATATAGATATTTCATTACTTTATCCATTCCATTCAGGAATAAATATTGTATTCCCTATCGATTCCATTTTGTGGACCAGATGCATTAAAGTAACAACATGGAACAGGTAATGCACAAACCCATGATAATTGATGAATGTGGCTAAAGCCAACAAATTATTATTTACTTGATAGATTAACAAAAGCAAGAAAAGAGAAAACTTGCTGTGTTGAATAGTACAGGCCGGTGCACAAAGCTTCCGCCAATGCGGTAGACCTGACCACGATTCAGAACCGACGGTTCGAAACCGTCGGTTCAACAGTTCCACGCAGGTCGACCCTTAACATTAACCGCCCAAAACAGTTACGGTTCACAGTTCGGAATCGCCGGTTCACGGTTCGGTTCACGGTTCGTCACGGTTCGCCACGGTTCAAGATTATTATGTTAAAAAAATTAAAAATTACAAATTAAGCATTAAAAGTTACAAATTAAAAATTAAACATTAAAAATTACAAATTAAGCATTAAAAATTACAAATTACAAATTAAAAATTAAACATTAAAAATTACAAATTAAAATTTATTGGAAAAAAGGGCTTGCACTTATTTAAGTTGTTTACGTATCCCCTTAGGGGAATCAAAGTCCACGTAGTATTTTTGTTTGAGAACGGTCAAGTCCATATTCCGTCGGGTGATTCATTTCTACATGTCGTTTCAACGACCCAGCCGCCGCTGGCTTGGAATTTTTAAGAAGCATTGCAATGCTTACATTTTGCATACATTTCTCCCCACGGAAGAGTGATCTTCTCAAAATGTTTAGTGAAAATAGAAGACTTTAGAGGAGGAAGTTCCCGAACCTTAGAAGTAATTGCATCGGTACTTCCTTGTGTTTCGGATGTCGGATTCGGAAGATGCTCGATCTCATCATCGTGGATTGAATGTTGGAGTCCTCCTCCCGCGGATTCATTATTTCCTTTCCCTTCCGAGCTCGAGATTATGGAAATTGAGATTAAGAGTAGAGAAGATGTGTGTGAAACTGATAAAATGAGCTCTCTATTTATTGAGTTTTGATAATAACGGATACTAAATCATAGTCATTGATCAACGATCAAATGATCCTAACCGTTGAAAAAAATATCCAAGCCCCCCCCCCCCCCCCCCCCCCACACACACACACCCACCCTCCCCCAACGACTAGGAACCGCCGGTTCAAGCCGTTTAAAAAAAAACAAAATGGTTGAACCGGCGAGCCGAACCAGTGGTTAACTGGCGGTCCGCCGGTTTTGCACCAAAAGAACCGGAACCGGCCCGACAATGCTAGGCCAGTTCCGATTCGACCATGTGAACCAGGTCAACGGGCAACCGGCCCGTTGACCCGAGCTTGGTCCAGGCCAGACCCGGCCCGAGGTCCGGTCTACAATGCGGAGTCCCAGGGAAGGGTCAATTGTGCGCAACCTTATCATGTTTTGCAAGAGGTTGAATGGTAGACGGGTACGAAAAACTAAATCATAATCATAATCATTTGGAAGAAGAGATGCAAAAATGAATTAATCAGCACAGAAAAAATAATTACAAACAAAAAGGAGCAAGCTATGATCAACTTTAGATGTGAGGAAAGGTTGTAAAATTCAGCAGACAGATGAAAAGAAAGCAAATGTTTACCCTCTTAAAAAGAAGTTCATTTTCTACATGAGATGGAATATTGTTTGCATAGCCCGAAACAGAGTCAACATCCATGTTTGAAGTTTGATAGGTTTCAAGTGCTGGTCTGTGAGAATGCGTTCGCTCCCAACCAATTCTGGCCATATATTTCCCCTGCTTGGTTATCTTGAATCCCTGTGGAAACACAAACATTAACATTATCGTAGCTAAAGTACACAAAATGGGAAAAAAACACAGGAAGCAAAAATTAGTTTCAGTTTAATTTAGAGCGGCCAAAGAGGATGATTGACATCAGACAATTTGGATTTATCCTAGAAATACCAAGCATAGAGAGTGCAGGTTGTCAGAGAAGTAGAAATCTAGAAGAGAAAATGATGCTCCAGAAAGGATTTTAAACAAAATTCTAGATGCTGAATAACTAAAATGGTTTGTGTTTATTCATGTGTCTCTCATTAAGTAATAAAAAAGATGACAGTTTTCCAGTCAGTGCGTATTATGATAATATTTGGAAACTAGTAGATCATAATGTCTCCATGAGATATCTTCACCCCTTGTGACATACATCTCTATTATGATCCCAATTCTTATAATCTGAAGTGTTGGTGAGATATATAAAGGAACTAGGTTATGCATGAGCTTCAAAGACTAAGACTGCTTGATCAACTATGATTCAGAAAATCTATGTCAGCAAGTTTCAACAGTGATTGCCAGTTTTTTCAGATATTATAAAGAGGCTGACCGGTGCATGAAGCTCCCACCTTACCTTGCATTTTGCAAGGTACATTGGATCTATTGTACGCAGTCTTACCTTACATTTTGCAATTGGCTATTTCAGCAACTCGAACCCATGAATGACCTCAAGTCCACGTGGCAACAACTTTATTGTTGCGGCAAGACTCCCCTTCACAAATACTATGATAAGGTAAATTTGACTAAACGATAATATTAAATAAAACCATGACATATACCAAGGAACATTATTCAATAATTACCATACATGAAAAGTAAAGTTATTACACTTTAAAACAACATCCCAAGTCTGATTCCAATTATCACCTTGTGGTTTACAGCATCTGAGGGTACATCTACATTCAAAAATGAATCTTCAGGATATGTCTTTGCTTTTATCTCATTCAATATAGCATTAATAAGGGGCAAGCAAGCATCCGCAGCTAGCTTCAGGTCATTTGCATTGCTTTTACCTGCCTTCCTGAAAACAGATGAATGAAAAACTCCAGTATCATCTAGGTAGCTAGGAAAGAGACTACCTTACTTGAGAGATAGAAAGGGACAAACAATTAACCAAATTAAATAGAGTTTCATCCAGGCATGTAATAATTTTGTTACATATAATCTAATCCAAACAAGCATCAAAGGAAATGCAGTGAACATGACAGTAGCAGGAATATGGCATTTAATGCGTGGATTAGGATTATCCATACTTTATTGTGTGACGCAATCAAATAAATACCTTCTGAAAGACAAATGAGGAAGCACGAATTCCAGTAACAAGCATGCGGAATAGCATGCATTGTCATCCACATGATTCCATGTGTTTAGGTCCCATGTATTCTAATTTCTAACCACAATCACGGAATTATTCCAACAGGAATCTCATTATGCAATTCAAAAGATTATGAATAATCCATGTGTCATAAACTACACCTAGTAAGTTTTCGAACTTTAGACACCATGAGGTTTAATATTTCACATTTTAAGTGAATGTTTATGAGTGAATTTGAATCTAAAGAGTACTAAATATGTCCATTGCCAATACTCTTTTTTATCCTCATTTTTTAGATTATTCTGATTCTTTTAATTCCGCAATTTTGATTCTAAAAGATATCTCCTGTTAGTCCTTATTTACTAGATGGTATATGGAACCAGTGAATTGCATTATTAAGAAATTAATGAACTCATGAAATAAACATCATTCAAAACTGTAAGGATTACTTAATCGCATTCATAGATCAACGAAAGACAACAAACTTACCAGTGATTTAGTTGATAAAGTTTTACTTGCTTACTAGCAGTCATGTTGAAAAAACATAAACAGCAAAAGATAATCATGGGGGGAAATAAATAAATAATCAAAAATCTGCCTCTGGGAAAACAGATATTAGTTCACAAGATATGCCAACCCTCTTTGTAGACTTAGGTTGTGTTCATTAAGTCAAATCAACAAACTTGTGTCAACTTTCAGCCTTTTGAATTGTATAAATATGGCTGAAGATCGCAGACTTGAATTGTAAACAAGGATGAAGATAATGCTGATAGCACACAGGAAAATTCTAAAATTACTTTTCTAAACAAACTAGGGTATTCAAGAAAAAGATTAATTCAACCAAATGATAAAATCCTTACATACCAGTCATATGAGATAGCTACAGAAGGTACACCATACAAGAATGCCTCACGAGCACCAGCTACTGTCCCAGAGTATACCCTGGATACAAGTGAAACCAGGAGAGCTATCACAGACAGCAATCTCAACATCAATATTTAAGCATGCTCAAGGTTGAAACTTGCAGATGACTAAAGTTCTAATATACTAAGCCAAGCCTGTGCAAGGAAAAACTCATCTTTGCTAGGCTCAAGCACGAAGTGATTTTCAGAAAACAAGCTTGAAGTAATTTCAAAGTGTAGGCTCAGAAAGTGTAGAGCCTTGACAAGCTTTCCAAGAACAAACTTCAAACTGGTAAAACTTGGCAGGGTTTAGCTAATATACAGTCCTTTCTACTGGAGGGATCTTCACAAAAATAATTGACTTGGCTTTTGGACCACCAAGAATGGTATGTGAAAAAAAATAAAATTAGCCAAGAAGCCATCGGTTCCTGTTGCTTTTCAATGCTTTTATTAAGCCTTTAAATACAATAAAGTAATTGTTCCCGAGTCAAGTAAAATGAAATTTTGCAATCAGTGAAGGCAAACAATAGAATGCAAATCATCTGGAGTGCAAACTGTTCAGTTAGAGCAGGGAGAAATTTGAAATTCTATTTGATCACAGAACATGCCAACTCCGGAACCTATGAGCAGAACTAAGGGGGTGTTTGGTTAAATGATGGGAATGACTATGGGTAATGGGAATAGGAATGGAAATGAAACCCATCAAGTTATATGGGTTTGGTTGATTCCCTTAAATCTAGTAATCATTCCCAAACCCACAATCCAAACACTATCTTTTACTATCATTTCATTCCCTCATTCCCAAACCCATCAACCAAACACCCCCTAAGTAATGCATCCAAAAAAATAACTGAGGTTCCTGAATTCCTCCTCTTAGTGCTCCTTGGCTATTAGAACTGAGTCTTTACTGATACTGATACAAGCAATAAGATTATAAAAGAAAATTCAGCAGAAAAAATTAAATAAAATGATACTAACGTGTGGTATCCACAATTGCTTCCAATATTGATTCCGCTGATCACCTGTATATTGCAGGAATAATACAACCTCAAGTTAATTGATGTACTAAAAATTTACAATTGAATAATGTCTCCTGAACCATTGTATTACAAGTAAACAAAGCTAGAACAGGCAGTAAATGATGCATCATGTGAGTTGACGAAATTTGATCTAAATTTTACCAAATCAGGAATCATGCCATCAAAGAGCTTCCCAGAAATTCCTAAAGATGCACAATCTGCAGGAGTGCCTACAAATCACACAAGAATATTATTTATGGAAACTCATGAGAATTTTGGAAGTGAAGAATTGTCTCCATTACCAATGGGAGAAGAATGGTCGTGGATAAATTTGTCATTTCATTTTAAAGTTTCAAAAATGTTTTATCATCTAATGCATGAAATACTGCCAATTGGTTGTCCAGTAAAATATCCATCAACTGAATTCACTGAACCTGTATCATGATTGACGTAATATGGTGCCTATGTTTGCAAATAGGAGATTCAGTGGAAGTAGGGGGGGAACTAAAAGGAGTGATACCGAGTGGAGATTAGTCAAACAAGAGTTTCCTCATCTCGAAAACTATGGTTAAATATTTTGAAAAATTAGAACCCACGTTGAGTGTCATTATAACCTGCTAGCCATAATTAATAACAACTATCTACCTCTTGGTTCCTCCATTGCTCACTGGGTAGTGCTTTCTAACGCTCAAAGAGACTGCCAATTTCCTAGTTCAGGTGGCCCTAAAAACATAAATTCGCATTCTAAACATGCCATTTGATCACTTCGATTTACCCCCAAGATTTTTTTCTATATATAAAAAAAAAAGAAGCTTGACGGTATGTTCAAATAATGTTTTCCCAATTCATAAACAAGGTTATTGGGCAGATGGAAGAACCTGATACTGCAAAAGCTGTAGCACCCGTGATCTCAGCACGTCTGGCACTAAGAGGACGAAGCCAAGTAATGCTATGACTAACACCTGAATTGTCCCTACAAAACGAGCAAATTTTATCATGCACGAGGTCAGATTAGCGAATCTAAGTACAATAACATGATCAAATTGTATCATCCAATAAATTACAGTGCGAGAGAGCGAGCGAATAAATAACTAGCGCGGACTACATAAACACCAAAAAAAAATCGAACACCCGATGTTGTCTCGCTATACACAGAGGAGAAAAAAAGGAGAGAAATTGCCGAAGGAAATGGAGGTGGTGAACTCACGAATCGGGAGCGCAGACGAAGACGCGGTACCGATCAGACGCGACGAGGAGGTCGACGAGGAAACGGAGCCCCGGTGCATCAATTCCGTCATCGTTGGTGACCATCACGGCCGGCCGCGAAGCCACGATCGCCCCTCCGTCCATCTCCCTCGCCTGCCCTTGATATTTGCGCCTCCGCTACGCTCGAGGGTTGATAGAAAAGCTGCGAACGTTTTTTATTTAAACCCCCCTCCGGTCGCCTTTTCTAAAATACATCATCCAAGTTTTTAGTCGGAAATACTCATAATTTTCTTCTTTTTATCATTTTCTACCCTTCAATTAATACTATTAAAATGTGACGCACGTTAACAAAATAAATTATATTTAAAAATATTAAATTTTTATGCCTTATATTTTACGTTAAAAAGTATCTTCTTAAAGTTAATTTTATATAAGAAAAAATTAAAAGGTGCTATAAATTATTATTTTCCTCGAAAAGATTTATCTCTTACGTTTAAAAAAATTAATATTGTGTTTAATATATTTTTTATATCGAAAATATCCATAGTTCTTATATCGGAAATTAAAAGGTGATTGTACAGATGACTATTTATTAATTAGATTTATTGGAAATGTGGGTAGTATTATAAAAAGGGTATCCATAGATCTTATACCTAATGGAGCGATGATGACGTGGCAGTGGCTGAATTGATATAACTGGTGGAGCCCATTAGGTGGGTAGGGGTGAAAAACTACACTTCGATGGTAGTTGGACATTTGAATTGATTCTCAGCCCGGCCCATTTGAGCCATGGTTCGGGTCAACCGTTGGATCTTGATGGATTTGATTAATCTAATCAATAGAACAATTAAGTTGAATTGACGTGAATCGATCACATTCGATTTGATCAGATCAAGTTAACTCAATTTGATAAACAATTAATCCAACTAAATGATTGTGAATCTTATAATAAATTATCCTTTATGATTCCATCATCGATCTTGCTCTCATGTAGTGTGAAACTAATCTAAGCTAGCAAAGTCTTCTATAGTAAGGTTGTTATATTCGGGATATTGAGAAATTAATCTCTAGAATATTCATCGCTAATGATATTTGAACTTTAAACTTCTTAGCTCCGAGACTAATTCATCTTAGTCACTATTATTATTTGAGCAATAATCAAAATGTCACCCCTTTTTATTAGAATGTTGAGTTGGTTAGTACGGAGCAAAGTTATTATCGTAGAATAAAGTTCGAATCTCAGTAAGTCGAGGAAAAAAAACCCTCCTCTATACTGCAGGCTAATTACAATTATCCGACTTACCTCTTCACAGATGGTCGTGGAGTTGACCGTGTGGAGTCACTGAGATGGTAGATTCCACCTTTTGTTACCATAATGGAGCATCATTTTTTTATTTTTTTTAATCAAAAGATTATCCACTCCACCAATCTTCTTTATAAAATGATACAACTATCTTTTAAGTATATTGTTTATAATTATCTCCTATCATACGTTAAATGTGGAATTGGTCAACCATATTATAATAATTACAGTTTCATAGCTACTATAATATATATTTTAACAATTTAATTTGTTTAAAAATATTCACATTATAATAGTTATGATTTCATAGTTGTTACAGCGTGAATTCAATGTTAATTTCTATCCACCCTCGAGGGTTTAATTATTATTTAAATCATTAATTAAATTTTCAAATAATTTTTCCTCTTGGAATGTTTTAGACTTAGTGATTGCTATTATCCTAATTTTTTATATGTATAAAAGGAAGAGAGATATTATGATTTATTTAAACTTTTGAACTAGGTCGTCAAACATCAAAAAAGGGGGAAAAAAGAGAGAGATTATTGGTGCAGAGAGTACTATAATCAAACCTATATTTTATATTGTCAAAGGTTTAAGTTAAATTTTATTATTATCTAATGAACTAAACAAATATGTAGGATACTTAACTTTGAAAGTCCTAATAGGTCAGCTGAACCCGATACTTGGTAAGGGAAGTCTCAACAGATTGTGGAACCAGGCAAAAAGTTCAGATGGGTTAAGTGGACCTGACATCTAGTAGATGGATTCGATAGGTTTGGAGGACCTGATATCGAGTCAAATGGAAACCTTGGTAGTCGATCTGATGTTGAGCGGTTAAGTTCAAATAGGTCTGTAGGACCCAATGCTAGGCCTGCTCAACCGATCGGTTAATCGGTTACCGGTTTATCAATTCTGATTAATTCTGGTTTACCATGGTTTATTTAAAACTGGTTAACCGACAGGTATCTTACCGGTTCCGATTGAACTGGTTCCGGTCGGTTAACCGGTTCCAATCGAGAACCTGTAAAGACTATTGGACTTGGGTAAATGTACTTAGTTAAAAATTTCGCATTCGAGGTGAGAAGATAGCTCTAGGATTGGGAAACTATTGCATGCGAGAATAATACAAAACGGATGAAACATTGAATTAATTTCGCATTCTTTTATTCCCTTTTGCCGTGTTTTTTGTGGCAAACACAAGTTTGACAACATACCTCAACCTGTCTCTGCAGTGACTGAACATAGTTAATAATCTCATCGAGCATCATTGCCTTTCCAGTGACCTAAAGCCAGATGTTTAAGCAGTAAGATAACTTTCAAGGGTATGTTCATAAGTGTCAACATGGAGGTGTATAAGTAACCTATTTTACTGCAGCCAGGAACACTAGGGTATATTCCTAGTTTTACTGGTTTACCGGTTAAATCGGTAAAAAAAGTCCAAAACTGAGAACCAACTAGTAAAAACCGATTAACCGGAACCGATTAAAACTAATTAACCGGTAAACCGGAACCGATAAGCTACCGGTTCCGATCCAATTTTCGGTTTGTCGGTTTTTTTGCACAACCCTACCCAATGCTTGGCAGGTGAGTAGAGGTAAGTTCCTGGATATAATGTAGTGAGGTAGTGTCCTAGTAGGAACAAACCTTAGGCTCTGATCCAACTAAAAAAACCAACGGAGATTTCTAAGTTAAGATCAAGACAGTTCTAACTGTCATACTCGTGCATATTTAATATCTATTATATAACTCTATTTTATATGATCAATATTTATTATCTAACTCTGTGTTGCAGGATTATATAACTTCTTGAATTTTAAAGGGTCATAACTTTTGACTCAAAACTTGGAGTTATGCTCTATCAGTGGTCACACATGCATAACTCAGAAATCTTCATTTAACTGAGGGTTTGGTTGACTGAACAGGAGGTTTAGTTGACTGATCCAGTCATTTTATCGGTCATATGATAAAATTTATTAGTCAACCGAACCCATTTTGGTAAACACAATGACAGATTCGATCTTAGCAAAGTTGAAAAACACAGGGATTGGTTGACCGATCAAGGTGATCAATCAACCGACCAATAAATACAATTAATGAAGTGAAGATCAGATCTCAACAAAGAAATGACTCATATCAATTAACCGATAATGAGATCGGTCAACCAAAAGGATTAGTTGACCGAAGGCTTTTTCGATCAATTGAACACGGCTTATAAAAGAACATCCCAAGCACCGAGCCAAACAACTTTTATGATCTCTGATTCATTTTGTCTCCACTATACTGCTACTATTCGTGCAAGTGACGACAACTCTATTACGAGAAAATCTCCAATAACTACGCTACATTTCTATTTCATTATTGTTAGTAAATTCTTTTCATACTTGTACAATTTTGCTTCCTTTGAAAGAACTTAGATTTTGATGAATGATAAATGAATTAAAGTTAGATATTGTGTTGTCTAACCTTGTTACCAAGTGTATAGGGCTTGACGAGTTTAGAGGACCTGACAACTGTTGGTGCAGGTTGCACTAATAGTTTAGTTTTGATGTATGACAAATAGGTTAAAGTTAGATAGATTATTTGTCTAACGTTTCTACCAAGTATGCAGGAGTTGACTGGTCTGAAGGACCTGACACCGGGCTAAAATCCAACTAGATCCGCCGGGCCTGATAGCTAGTGCGAAGTCCAGATAGGTCGGCGGGGCCTGATATTTGGCAGGAAGTCTGGTTAGGTCCGCGGGACTTGACAACTGCATAAGTCCAGTTGGGTCTATAGACCTAACAACTGTCGGAAATACCTAATGGGTCAGAGGCAAGTCGAGTGACTGCAAGGGGTAAGTAAAGGTAAGAAACTGGAGGAGATATCCAGTGAGGACATGTTCCCGATTGAGGGAACTATAGACGTCAGTCCAACTTAGGTCCATTTGAGAAATCTAAGCTGAGACCTTGACTATATCCTGGTCTCGGAAGACATGATCTAATTACTACTCATATTTTATTATGTTGTGCTAACTTCATTTTGCAAGAAAAAAAATCTATTTTTGGTTGCCTAGGATTAACCTTTTCTGCAGGGGAAAGCTGTTGAAGAAAAGGGGTCCCAGCGTCCGGAAAGAGTCCGGGCACCAAGAGCTTGTTCGGGCACCCGGAGTCCGGGTGTCAAGAGTTAGTCCGGGTACCCGGAGTCCGGGTGCTCGGACCAAGCTCGCCCTGGTGGGCCGCAAGCGCCCAGGCAATCTGGACGTCCGGAGTCAGCCTAGGCGCCAGGATCCGGAAACTCATCCACAAGCTGACGTGGAGCACTTCAATTGGCCGAACCACGTGATCTAGGCGCCTGGAGGGATTCCAAGCGCCCGGAATAGACCTATTTAAAGGCCTTCGACCTGGAGCTTCAAAACAACAATCATTACAAGTTTTCTTCTGGCTTAGTGCTCCAAAAAGGCTCCCGCAATGCTATTACGCTCCACTAACAACCGACGACCAAGACTTTTCCATTTTATTGTTGTTGTTGACTTTTATTTCCAGTTCTTGTACTTAAATCTTGTAATCTTTTGTGAACTGTTAGTAGATTTTCCAAAGAAAGCACTCGACGAGTGCGGACCTTGGAGTAGAAGTCGTCAAAGGTTATGAACTAAGTAAAACTCGGTTTGTTAGCATTGGTTCATGTTTCTTCCGCTGCGTACTTCGATTAATTCGCTATCGATTTTCGACGATCGCTATTCACCCCCTCTAGCGTTCTTTTTGATCCTACAACACCGAGCTGAAATCCAGCTAGGTCTACTAGACCTGATAGCTAATGGGAAGTCCAGATAGGTTAAGGAGTGACCTGATATCTGACCGAAAATATGGCTAGGTCTATAAGACCTGACAGCTAGCCGAAGTCCAGTTGGGTTTGCAAACCTGACAACTGACGGAAAGACCTGATGGGTTAAAAAAAAGTCAATTGACTACAAATGGTAAGTGAGATAAGTCACTAGAGGAGAGATATCAGTGAGGACAAGTCTTGGTAGGACTATAAGGGTCATTCTACTTAGAGTCATTTAGGATGTCTAAGTTGAGACCATGACTAGATTCTGGTCTTGGAAAGATAGGATTTAAGTCATAAATTGATCATATTTTTAATGTGCTAACTCTATTTTGTAGGATAATTTTTGTTGCTTGGACTAACATATTTTGTAAGGAATCAAAACTGCAATGTGACTGGAAAAGGGGCTCCAAGTACTCGAATGTTCGGGCGCTCAGAGATGCTCCAGGAGCTCGGAGTTGCTCTAGGTGCCCAGGTAAGGAAGTGAAGTAGCGGGGCGACTAGCTAAGGTGGCACACACTGGTTGGCTGGTACACGTTAGGTCCAGACACCAGGACTGGTCCGGGCACCCGAAGATGGAAGAAACTTTGAAGATTGAGTTTCGTTGAGAAGCAACAACGTCGTCAATATTCCAGGCACCCGAGGGTGGTCCAAGCGCCTGGAGATGCCTATAAAAAGGACTTCGACTAGCAGCTTAAAGACATCATTCGCTACAACTTTTGTTCTTGCGCGCTACTCTGAGAAGGCTCCAACGATACTGAAAGACTACTCTAACAACCTACAATCAATCTTCTACTTCTTATTGTTGTCGGTATACTTTTACATACTCACGTTGTACTTAAACTTTGTAATCTCTTTGATCCTATAGTGATTGTCCAACGAAAGCACTCATCGAGTGTAGGTCTTAGAATAGGAATCACTGAAGGCTTCGAATAAAGTAAAAAGACTTATGTTAGCAATTGTTCTTCTTTCTTTCATTTATTTTTCGTTGCATATTCTCATGATTCTAGAAAAAGCGACGAACGTTATTCACTCCCCTCTAGCATTTTTTCCATCCTACACTATTATTAGTGGATTATCCAACGAGTGCGGTCAAGGATCATGGGCCTTGAAGTAGTAATCGCAAGACTACGAACCAAGTAAAAAAAATAAAGTTGTACTTTACTTTCTACTGCTATTCACTTTGATTTAGTTTTACGCAACGAAAAAGATTTTTAATGAGCGATATTCACCCCCCCCCTCTATCGCTATTTCGATCCTTCACTTTTGAACATTATTTTTTTTTGACATATCTTTCTAACTTTAACTCAGGTTGTCATTATATCAAAAATTGAGAAATTATTGGAACAATTAGCACCAATAAGCAAACTCAGGTTTTGATAAATGACAAATGGTTTAAAGTTAGATGTTATGTGTTCTAATTTTTTTACCAAGTGTGTAGAACTGAAAGACTTGACATAGACCAGACACCAAATTGAAGTCTAGTTAGGTCTGGAGGACCTGATAACTGACACATGAAGACCAGATAGGTTGATATCTGCCAAGAAGTCCAATTGGGTCTACGGGACCTAACAACTGATTAAAGTCCAAATGGGACATCTGACATGAAGTCCTAGTGGGTCAAGTGTCAAGTAAGTCTGCAATGGTAAGTAACGTAAGCACCGGAAAATATGTAATTACCCCGTGATAGTTTTGATATGATCAACCAAGTCAAGTTAGGTCATGTTGTTATTTTAATATCTTGTGTCTAAATGTGCAGGAACTTAGGAGCACAGGAGATCAAGTGAAAGATGCAGCTAGCGAGAAGAACGGCACGAGAGAGAGGCAACGGGCTATGTGTGTCCGACGGGCGAGGCACTGCAGAAGAGTACGCTAGCATACGAGAAGGAGGAGGCGAGCGACGTTTCCGAGGGACGGGAAGCCAGAGCGGAAGATTACTCGAGAATGCTAGAAAATTAGTTCGGGTGAGCTCTATTTCGGATGACATAAATTACCCAAGTCAACGAAATCGGAGCAGAAGACCCGGACAGAAAGTCAACCGTGAGTTGACTCTGGTCCGAGCGCCCAGATCACCCTGGGCAGCCAAGGGGCCTCGGGTGCGAGCCCGCGATCGCGGGCTAGTTCAACCAGGTCCGGATGCCCAAACTTGGTCTAGGCGTCTGGACCAAAAAACTTATCGAAACACCTTCTGTTGCGATCTGGTGCGACGAGAATAAAGTTCTATCCACATCCTCTGGAACCCTTCTAGGTGCCCCAATCAGGGCTATAAATACAGCCATGATCCCAGTAGCTTAGAACTATAATTGTAAATGACTTTTTCATGTTATACTACTTTTATAAGCTATCCACGTTGTAAAGAGACTACTCCACCCCAAAGAAGATTTGAGTGAATTTTATTTGTCTAGGATTAGCAATTTTTTGATTGCAAACCTAGTAAATTCTCTTGCCTCTGTTTTTAGTTTATGCTTTACTTTTTATTCTTAAACAAGTGTTTTCTTGATTTAGTTTAAAACGTCGAGAAATGTTTGAGTTACTTGTGCAGGGCTATTCACCCTCCTATAGTCGATCGCAGGGGACCTACAATTGATATCAGAGTAAGAATGCTTCAGAAGAACTAACCGTTGACCGAAACAAAATCAATGGTCGGACCAAACCTCATTTCACTAAAGTTCTAGCGAGAGTTCGCACACTAGAAACGTCGAATGGATGTATTCATAAAAACTTATTTTGAAATTCTTTAATAATTAAGTACAACTTTGTAGTTCACAAAAATCAACAAGGCGTAGAGAAAGAAGAATATCTCTGAACGAACAAGAAGCAAAGGGATTTCATAGCCAACAGTAGAGTGGAATATCACTTATTAAGTGTATTACTGCCTCAAGAAGTAAATCGCATTGGAAGCTACATATTAGTAAAAGTCCTCTGGAAAAAGTTCCTGGAACTTCACGAAGGAACACCCGAAGTGAAATTCACATAACGGGACATTCTTCAGAAAAAACTAATGAACATCCGTTTGGAAAAAGGTGAAAAGGTAGTCGAACTACACGCAAAGATCAAGGAGTTGATCACCAGATTGGTCAACCTCAGCGAAACGGTAACCAACCGGGACTCGATATAATATGCACTCAATATTTTTCCCAGAACTTCATAATGGACTTCAATCATAGATGTCTACTACATCTCGAAGGACCTGGAGGTAAGTACCCTAGAGGAATTCTTTTTGACTTTGGAATTACATAAAACTCGATGTGCAGGTACAACAAGAGAGTCAAGCTATAACCTGACACTAAAAGTCACCAAGAAGGACGAACCTGAGTCAGACTCAGATCTGGAAGGAGACCAAGAAGCTTATATAGTAAGAAAATTTAGGAAATTTTTTAAATCTAACAAATTTAAAGAAATACAGAGCAGAACAAACTCAAGAAATAGAAGAAAGTTTCGATACTACCAGTGTCAAAAAGAATGATACATAAAAGAGGACTGTCCAGAACTCAAAAAGAAAAAAGACAAGAGGCCAAAGCAAAACAAGCATAAGAATCTCAAGGCCACTTGGGACGAAAGCTCATCACCTAAGTTAGAAATAGAAGCATACGTTGGACTAGCACTGATGGCTAGCCACAAAGAATAAAGCACCTCAGAAGCCGACATCGATAAAGGGGGAGCGACTTTAAACGAATACAGCGAAGCAGGGGGAGAATAAAGCTTCAGATCTGACATGATAAGTGAAGTATACCTCTTACCTCATGATTAATTATATTATAGTATTAAATCAATGTCAATATCAATATGCAAATTGAAAACTCAAATGACAAATTGAAAAAGAAAAATTTAGAAATAAAAAAAATCTTAGCAAAATCATGCTTAATAACGGATCTAGATAAGTTAAAAATTGAAAATGCTAATTTGAAAGAACAAATAGAAAATTTAAAATGTCCAAATTTTTTTGCTTTAAATTTTAAGAACTATAAAGGATTAAATTAGCATTATAGATTTTATAAGGGCCAAATCAGAAAAGTAACAAATATATATCCGTAAAAAAAATAGATTGGGTTCCAAAATTATGCTTAGTTTAAATTGTACATATTTCTAAGTTTAATTTGTTTTAATTGTCTAATGTGTTAAAATAATTTTTTTATATAATTTCTTCAAAATTAATTAGTTATTAATTTTTCCTAAAGGACTTAATTTCCTATCTTAAAAAAATTAATTTTTTTTACCATTGTATTGTTTTTTTATGATTTATTTTTTAGATATTGTAGTTTTCAATTTAAAAATATTTCGCAGAGTTATTTTTACAAAATATATTTTTCGGTAAAAACTTATAATATTATCTGTCAAACAAAATATTTCCAAAATATTTTAACAAATATTTAGTTTTGAATTATTTAGATAAATGCTAACTTTTAAAATAAAATTTATTGAATACTTAATTTTTGAAAATTTAATTTTTTTTTCTACAAATATATGTACTCTATTACATTCTCAGAAATTTTTTAAGATTTTTCGAACCTCTAAACTATTTTTTAACATTTATTAGCAAAATTCATCCTTCTGTAGTAAATAAATTATTACTGCTTAAATTATTGTTATTTTCTTATGAAAATTTTATTACTACTTTGTATATGTTTGTTTAACCTTCATAAAATTTTTTATGATTTTTCAGCAAACAAAATAATTTTTAAATTATTTTTGTTGAAAATTTCCTTTTACAAAAATCAGAATTTTGAATATAAATTTTCAACATTTTTTCTAAGTATAAGTCACTGTTTTTAATTTTGAGTATAAATTCCTTAGACTTGAATTTCAACTTTAATATGATCAAAGGGGGGAGAGTTAGAAGTTAAGTTTAAAAGGGAGGTATATTTTTCTCAAAATATTGCACATCTGCTATTTTAAACTTGAATATTCATTTAAGGTCTTTAATTTAATATTTTGTTTTATCCTAATTTAACTTGAGTTGATCCACATCAAAAAAGAAGAGATTGTAAGTATTCCGTGATGATTTTGATGTAATCAACCAAGTCAAGTTAGGTTCTGTTGTTATTTTGATACCTTATGTCTAAGTGTGTAGAACTTAGTGTTAGGATCGATGATCGCGGCTAGAGAGGGGGGGTGTGAATAGCCGACCCCAAAATCATTCGTTTCTTTCTACAAATTAGGGTTAGCGCAGCGGAAAATAAAAACAAGAAACGAAAACAAGAAGATCAAACCTCAACGCGTCGATGTAACGAGGTTCGGAGATGAAACTCCTACTCCTCGGCGTGTCCGTAAGGTGGACGAAGCCTACCAATCCGTCGGTGGATGAGACCCCGAAAACCCGGCTAATAATCACTCCTTCTGGGTGGAGAAACCTCGCCACAATGTTTTGCAAAAGCAATACAGGAGTAGAAAGCAGCAAGAAGCAAAATACAATACAAATGTATGAAACACCTTCGCTTACTTGCCTTCTCTTCGACTGGATGAAGCAGCAGCTTCCAACCACAACAACAACAGCAGGAACCGGTCCTAGCCGAGTGGAAGCTCACAAAAGCTTCAGGAACGAAGAGCTCAAGAAGAGGAAGAACTTGAAGAAGAAGAAGAAGAAGTAATAAGCGAAGCTAGGAGAAGAAGTTGCACTTAGAAGCCCTCGGCCTCTTTTATACCGCATCCACCGCGAAGAAGAAGAGGGCAACTCTCCCTTAGTTAATAGATGATTCATCCTGATCGGTCCACAAGGGTCCTGATCGGTCACAAGACCGATCAGGCCTTCCCGATCGGTCATGGAGACCGATCGGTCTTTCCTGATCGGTCCCATGACCGATCGGACCTTTCCTCCCGAAGGTGATCTCCTTCGATCGTCTCCTGATCTGCAGACCGATCAGGAACTTCACCGTATGCTATTGATCGATCACCGATCGGTCTGGCGACCGATCGATAAGCAAAATACTTTTACCGATCGGTCACCGACCGATCGATAACCCAGTATCATCGATCGATCCGGTTTAGAGCTCCCACCCTAAACCCTACTTGGTCCCGAGAACGAGCTACCGAGCCCTCTCGACTTCGTCCAGTCCAGCCCTCTCTGACCACAGTCTGGAGAACGAGCTACCGAGCCCTCTCTGACTTCGTCCGGTCCAGAGAACGAGCTACCGAGCCCTCTCCGACTTTCCGTGCCAA
Source organism: Zingiber officinale (assembly GCF_018446385.1). Taxonomy (NCBI): domain Eukaryota; kingdom Viridiplantae; phylum Streptophyta; class Magnoliopsida; order Zingiberales; family Zingiberaceae; genus Zingiber; species Zingiber officinale. Next base: position 133,948,098 of record NC_055992.1, read on the forward strand.
GTCTCCATCTTGGTCTTCTCCGTGCCAAGTCTCCATACTTGGACTTTTCCCGTGCCAAGCTCCCTGCTTGGACTTTTCACCAGATGTCTGGTCAACCTTGACCCATTTGGATTTCCCTTGCCTGGCTTCACTCACCAGGACTTCTAAACTGCCTAGCTTCACTCACTAGGTCTTTTACCTGGCTTTACTCACCAGGGTTTCCTGGCTTCACTCACCAGGACTTTCTCCAACTGCCTGGCTTCACTCACCAGGACTTTCACTTTCACCTAGCTTCACTCACTAGGATTTTCACCTGACTTCACTCACCAGGATTTCCCGAACTGCCTAACATCCCAGTTAGGACTTCCCAGTCAAGTATCCGGTCAACCTTGACCTACTTGACTCTTCTTCATCCAACCTGATCAGACCCTGATCAGTATCTCTCCGCATGGATAACTGCACCTGCATTGTCCATGTCTACATGTCTTTCTGTATTGTCAAACATCGAAACCATTACCAAGGTTTACGCTTGGTCAACTAGGTCAACCTTGACCTACTGGAAATTGCACCAACACTTAGGAGCATAGGAGGTTGAGCGAAAGACACAGCTAGTGAGAAGCACGACACGAGAGAGAGCCGACGAGCTCAATGCGTCCGAGGGACAAGGCACTGCATGCGGAAGAGTACGCTGGTGGATAAAAAGGAGGCACACGACGTTTCTGAGGGACGAGAAGCCAGAGCAGAAGACTGTTCAAGAATAATCTAAAATGAATTCGAGTGAACCCTATTCCGAATAGCTGAAATCACCTAAGCAAGCAAAATTAGAGCAGAAGACCCGGATAGAAAGTCAATCGGGAGTTGACTCTGGTTTGGGTGCCCGGATCACCCAGGGCAACCAGAGCGCCCTGAGTGTAAGCCCGCGGTCGCGGGCTAGTTCAACCTAGTCCGAGCGCCCGAACTTGGTCCAAGCTCCCAGACCAAAAAACTTATCGAAACACCACTTGTTGTAATCCGGTTTGATGAGGATAAAGTTCTATCCGCGTCCAGGCGTCTGGAACCCTTCCAGGCGCCCCGATTAATGCTATAAATACAACCTTGATCCCAGTAGCTTAGAACTACACTAGTAAACGACGTCTTTTTGTTTTACTACTTTTGTAAGCTGTCAACGTTGTAAAGAGGCTACTCCGCCTAAAGAAGATTTGAGTGAACTTCATTTGTCTAAGATTAACAATCCTCTTATTTGAAACCTAGTAAATTCTCTTGCCTTTGTTTTTTGTTTATGTTTTTACTTTTTGTTATTAAACAAGTGTTTTCTTAATTTAGTTTGAAATGTCGAGAAAGGTTTGAGTTTACTTGTGCAGGGCTATTCATCCCCCCCCTCTAGCCAGCCGTCAGGGAACCTACAAAATAGTGGTCCAGTGAGGACGAGTTCTAGTGAGATTGTAAGCGCTCGTCCAGTTTAGATCTATTTTGGAAGTATAAGCTAAGAGCATGACTAGATTAGTAAGATAAAATCTAATTAATAATTCTATATTATTTCAAGTACTAACTTTGCTTTACATATTATTTACTGTTATTTGTTATTTGAACTAACAGTCTTGTAGGAGTTAGTTGGCAAAAGTTCACTTTAGATGAATAGTGCTTGATGCGCCTCAGAGCTGTGCAAAGGCGCCTTAGAGCAAGATAGAGACGCCCTTGCGCAGATAAGAATGAGGATAACGTTTCGCTGCGAGGAGGTGCCCTGGAGCGCATTGGAGATGTCTCAAAGCGCATTGGAGGCACCTCGTAGCCATTGGAGGTGCCCTCGCTTGGATAGAAACCAAAGATCTCGAATCAAACAAGTGTCATTGGAGATGCTCTGATCCATCGGAGGCACCTCCAATGGTGTATAAAAAGAGGTCTTCGATAAGTATTAAAAAATCACTCTTCTATGCTTATTCTGGATCATTCGGCTACTTCAACTTCGTTCTGTTGTTGTCCTACAATGTTGTTTCACCCGACAACTGCAGACATGCCAACTCCAACACCTGAGCTAACAACTTCATCATCCTTGTGTTGGTAATATTTACATTATTGTTTTAAGGAAGTGCAACGTGTTACACTTTTCTCTTATTATTTTTTGTACTCGGTAGAGGATTTTACTGAATTGTCCATCAATAGGTCCCAAAATATGTCTTCGATCCTATAATATCATCTCATAGTTCAAGTCTCAATTATAATACATTAAATTTTTTTAATTGATAATTATTATGTTGAACTGATAGATTGTTTACTGAGTACTTCTCAATTTATTTTAATTATCGGTAAAAAAATTTTTTATAGGATGAGATCCATCATTCAGAATTAACCAATATAAATTAGATAACTAATGTTAAGCTAAAAAAAACAAAATAAAAACCACTTCGTCAAAATATTATGAACGCAATAGATCAGAACTAGGTCAAGCCAAGTTTATCGACCTATTCGTATATGGAAGTTAGTGGTTGGAGGGTATTTTTGTCCTTTACTTAGTATTAAGAGGCTTGGGCAATATTTTCAGCGGTCAAAAACCGCCGGTGGATTAGGTTACAAGGGCGGACCTCGCTCGGCCAACGTGGGCTCGGGCTTTGGTTCGGATGAGGTGCCAAACCCTCGGCTGATCACCTCCGGAACCAGAAGTTGGCACAGAGAGAGTGGCAGAGAGAGAGGGAGAGAGAGAAAGGGCCGCGGGCGATGGAAAGGGGCGGCACCGCCGCCCTCCAGTTCTCTTTCCAGAACGCTCACCCTCCGTCTGCAGTCGCCTACAGGCCTCTGCTTTCCCGGCGTCAGAACTCCCCTCGATCCACTCGCGGCGCCCCCACGAGGCCACAGCTCTTACCCGGGCAGTTGTGGTAAGTTTTCGAACAGGATACTTGTCAGTTGATTTGGACATCGGAGTCATAGTTTGGCCAGAGGTCGTACTTTTGCTTGCTTCCGTGCTCCTTTTTCTTCGATGCTCGATCTGGTAACCCTAGTGAAGTACGGACGTTCCTACTTCTTATGAGTTGAATAAACTTAGATTGAGTATGCACGTTTTTGTCTGTTTGTTGCATTGCTGTGGAAATCAATTGGGGCGGCGTCAAATAGGCCTACTTTTTTCCTTCTTTCTTAGCGGTTCTCCCGCTGTGGAAATCAACTGGATCATAACTTTTACTATGATGATAACTGAATAACGATATTAGTGGCTTAGCTACGAGTTATTGTGGAATCCAGATAAATAAAAACAAATAACGAATTTTTTTGGGCAATGAAATGTGAGAAAGAACATAAGCTCTCTACCTCTTCTCTGAAGTATGACTTTTCCCATTGTGCTTTTGGTAAGATGTCAATACCTTTTTCTCTCAAAAAGAATATGGTAATCGGGATTTCCATAAATACTTTTTTCTCTCTCGAAAAAGCACTAGTTTGGTCAAATTGGATGATCCTCACTTGTTTCAAAAGATACCAACTTATCCATGGACAAATCTAGTGATCCTTTCTATTAGTGTTTTGAATTTGACAGAAAACTGTCAACAAGGCATCTTCTCAGGCCTATACCATCACTCTTAAATTGGCAAAGCATTGTAAGAACAGCTTTGTGATTTCCAACTCATTTTTAGGGAAATAGCCACCAAGCAAGTTTATTAGTCATACTATGGCAGGCCTACGATTGCCTGATGAACTAATTACTTCGATATCTTGTGCTTAATATTTTAGGCTCCAGCTACAATCGGAATTATTGATTTTTTTTTTCTCATGTTGCTGTTTTCTTCACTAGAAATAGCGCTTTTGAACTCCATATGAAGGTAAGTTGGATAATTTGCGATTCCTTGATTTGAAGTTTTTATCCATTTGCCTGATTCCAATAAATCTTCATATTGCAAATTGCATCCTTGTTATTTATGATCTCAAATAAGATTGTCACTTTTATTATTGATTCTTTTATCTTAATGCTAATTTAGTTAGATGTTATGCTTTATATCTGTAAGTAGCAGTCCGGTAGTTGCTAACAAAATAATGATTAAAGTTTATATGCATTCCACACTTTTACCACTTGTTCGCAGGTGTCATTCTTGTTTCAGAAGGAAGCATGCGCCCATGCATGTTGTTGCACAACATTCTGCAGCAAAAGCTTTCAGTTCTAATCGTCCAGAGGAAACAAGCTTATGTGGTGAAGAAATACAGAAAGATAAGTTTCTCATTGATTGTGGAGCAGATCAAGAGTGCGTGATTGGTAGGTAAATACTTAAATATGACAAAGAATACTTTCATTTTTATATACAAGAAATTTATCTACCAATTACCATGCAAAGTTTAGTCAGAGAGTTCTTTATTAATTTACTGTCATTAGAATGCTAATACAGGTTTTGATGATTGATAGGGATGGAACGGGGTTGGGTTGAGTCAGATTTGTTGAAAAACTGTGCCCAAATAAATTGATTCTGATTATTTAAAAATCCTAACTCCGAAACTGAAAAATCAATTCAATTCAATTGTGTGTTTATAGGTTTTTCAGGTTTTTCCAATGTATAATACATGTTATATTTTTATCCAACGTATATTATTGATATAGCATATATGCTTGTGACATATTGTTTAGCTTTTTTGTTTGTTTTTGATAAAAACCTGAAATGAATATCGTATATTAAAAAAACTAGAACCCATAGGAAAACTAATGAAACATAGATTCCTTGATTCAAACATAAATGCAATAAAAGTCGTCTAGATTTTGTAAACATTCACAGGGTATTGTATGCTTATACAAGCGACTTGAACTGTCAAGGTGGAAAGCCTACCTAAATATAATAGATGCAGTATACTAGAAACTTCCAGTATAAGTTTTTCATGTCATGTTTCCTTCTTAGCTTTTCCACTTTATGCAAGTTGTTGTACTATGCCGAGTTATTTACTGAAGTAGAGTAGAATGTTGTCTGTACTTGCCTTCGGATAAATTAAACATACACACATTTCTTATGGTTTCTTGGCCACCCTCTTGCAGGAGGTATAGTCGCCTTAGGCAAGTTTGATGCTCTTCACATTGGTCATCGAGAACTTGCAATACAAGCATCAAAAGCTGGCACTCCTTTCCTTCTTTCATTTGTTGGAATCGGAGAAGTACTTGGTTGGGAACCAAGGTCAGCAATTTCATCTGATAATATTTTCTACCAATGCCTTTCTTTGTGTGCAAACTGTGGAAAATTCAGATTTACTCTTTTTAATCTTTTGTCTACTATTCAGATAGGCATATATATTCAGATATTTCTGTACTACTTTCTATTGCGTTTTCGGTTACTTATTTTGGTTCCAGCTATATTGAAGCTTTCTCGAACATTTGCACAGGCCTCCTATTGTTGCGAATTGTGACAGGAAGCGGGTTCTTTCTTCATGGGCTCCTTATTGTGGTAATGAAGTGCCCCTGGAATACAGTGTCCAGTTTTCAAATGTCAGGCATCTCACTCCAAGGCAATTTGTTGAAAGGTTGTCGAAGGATCTCAAAGTAAGTGGAGTAGTTGCAGGTATAACATGACCACATTTCGATTTGAAAAGGAAAAAAGGGATAATCATGTATTAAAACTCGCACGTCATTTGCTTCAGGTGCGAATTACAGATTCGGATACAAAGCCTCTGGTGATGCATCAGAGTTAGTGAGACTCTGCAAGGAATATGGTCTGAGTGCATTTATCGTAAGCCCTGTTATGGACAAAACTCAGCGATCATACAATGGAGCATTCAGATGGATAAACACAGATGACAAAGGTCAGGTATCGTCCACTCGCGTACGCCATGCTCTTGCCATCGGTGCAATGGATTATGTAGCAGAGCTGATTGGTCGAAAGCATCGTCTTGTCCTGTCATTGCATAAACACTGCTGCTCACAGAAGGGAATTTCAATTCCAAAGTCAAGCTTGTTAAACCAGCCACCAAAAGATGACGCCTACATCAATTGCACTATTGTGATAGATGACAAGCTGGTCGGGCCTGCAAATGTGGTTATTGACGTCGAAAACATCAACATAGAGTTGAATGATACGAGCATGGATGCAGAGGATCTCATTCATGATCATTGTTTCCTTGGGATTGAATTTGATTAGTTGACACTACTAATGGCCTTATCATTTTCACTTAAATGGGTTCGAGTCGAAATAGGTGCACAGGTACGTTGTAGACCAAGCAAAAGCAGAAGTCCACCTCCTCATCTTAGAGTAAGGCTCCATCTCAGCTTGGGGCATTGAAGTGGTTTCACAAGGAATTGCAAGGGCTAGATTTCAAATACAGGTTCATCAGTCATCATTATTCGTCAAAATGGGTGTCTAACATCTCTCTTTCACGAAACTATCTCTCTCGAAACCGATTTTTTAAAAAGAATTATGTTTTCTTTTTCACTTTCTGATGTATTTTTCATATTTATGCTGGTCACTTCAAAGTAGATAAGGTATATTTTCCTCCACAATAAAGCTTAGAGTTGTTCTGTCTCTCGTTCTCTGCTAAAACCCTTGATTATCTTTGGGTGATGTTTAGTTTTTATGGGACAGCCACTCTTTTATTGAAATTTGATGGTTAGATATTATAAATGACCCCTGTGAGTTACTTATTACATTCGAAGTTGGCAAGAGCAGTGACCCCTTTTATGAATAATGAATGTTTTTATTGTAAAATGAATTTGGAATATAAACTGCTATAGAAGGATTATTCTCTCAATTTTATTTACTAAAAATATTTAAATAAACAATGTCAGTTTAGGGAACCCAACCTAACATTCATGAAAGGTTGAGAATGTTCATGAGCAATAGTCATAAATATTTTATGATTAAGACTTATAAATTATATTCATCACTATCCAATCAACATATAAAAGTTTTAAATAATCAAAAAATTCAAATTAAAAGTTTGATAATATCTAAATGAATTAAATTTAAACTTATAAAAAAAATTAAATCGAACTTCAGCAATTATTCCAACTGCACTGACATCTGTCTTCACAATTAGGCAAACGCTATGGACTGAAATAATTTCACATAAATTACATCAATGTCTGTGAACACATACAACTTAAATAATTTACAGCACCCAACACCTTCAGAAATCCCCACATCATTAAGTCTCAATCTTATTTTTTTAATGAAATCTTAATCTCCAATAATTATGCTGTTGTCTGTGACTGTGTAACATGAGAAATGTAACTAATTGAGGAAAGAAAAGTTTAGAAAGCAAGCTTTATGTTTGCACAGTGACATTGTTGGTGATCTAGTTTGCTGTGCTTAGTGTGGAGAGTTTGGAGCCCTCATTTGTTTTGGTACCTTTGCCTTTAACAGCCTTGGGACTGTTTGGCAAGCTTTTGGAAGATTTCACAATAGGGCACAAGTCGTGCCGATGGAGCCGGTCACAAGCTCCACCATACTTTTCGCCTTGCAATGGATTGGCATCACTGAAACTCTGCCTTCTAGAGAACTTGGGTGACTTAGCGCGAGTAGGAGGCACCTTGGTTGCAAACAAAATGGCTCAACTAATAAGCTTACTCATGAAGAGAACTTTCAATATTCACTACTGAAGAATGTTTTTTTTTCCCTACATTTTATTTGGTTTGATCTGACAATAAGTTTTGACTATGATATAATTGGACCTCTTGCTTAAAGTGTGATTATTGTGAGATTATAAACAAAGCATCTAAATGGCTCATCATTGACAAAACCATAATTATGAAAATTTAAACTAAGGCCACTGGTTAGAACTAAAAGGCTGGAAGATACCTCTCTGACTCAGATTAGTTTTGCGGATCGGATGTGCAAAGAAGTGATCCGACTATCCAGTTTTTGCAGAACTGTAAGAACTTGGTGATTTTCAAAACTTACTTCTTTATTCCTTTATGTGCAAATAAATTGTTATTCTTTTAAGAGAAAAAATTAAAAGGGCGTCTATTTTTATTGGAATAATAAAGGGACATCTTTTTTTCATTTAATATCAAAATGATGTCTCATCCCATGTCAGTATATTTTATTTTCCGAAACTATCTTTATTTTTTGCGCTATCGTAGAGGAATTCATAGTTGTTGCAACATAAATACTTCCAACTTTAACAATAAATTATGTTATAGTAGTTATAGTTTATAACTGCTATAATATAAGTATTTCATTTCTGGTCAACATTATATTATAGCAACACTTCGACTATGATCAACACTAATAATACTGTATTATAGCAAATTCATAATTCTTGTAATATAGATGTTTCATCAACATCAAATTATAATAGTTGCGAATCATAGTTGTTACAACATAGATTTTCTATTAATATTAATTAGTATTATATTGTAGCAGCCACGAGATCATAGATACTACAATTGTGTACTTGTAGTAGCTACGAAGTCGTGACTGTTATAATTGTATAATCGTAACTACTATAACGTAGCAGTTATGGGATTATAGCTGCTAAATTGTGTAGCATCTACAACAATGTCAAAAATAAAAACAGTTTTGAAAAGAAAAATGTATATAGACAGGATGGAGTGTCTTTTTGATAATAAATGAAAAAGAAGCACGGCCCTTTGACAATTCCAATAAAAAGAGACTCTTTTGATTTTTGCACTTCTTTTAACATAGGTTTATGAACAATTGTGTTTTTTTTTATAGGTATAGATTTTTGATGATATGCAATTATACTGATTAATCTGGGTTGGTTAGACCAATTAGTTTGTCTAGTCAGGCTCCAATTTGGTTTCTATAACGATGGGCAAAACCTCCATGAATAAGTAAAATTCAGTAATTAGTAATGCAAGATGAATAAGTAAAATTCAGTAATTAGTAATGCAAGATGATGTGTAAGACAAGCACAAGCTATTTGAAATTTAAGCAAATGACAAATATCTAGCAGTAGGGAAATTAAGCTAATTGAATTCATGAACTTTGAAGTTCCATCATAAAAGTTAGCATTCACTATTCCATTACTTCTTTGATTTCAACATTCTACTTAAATAGTAAGTACTAAACATCATTTACAAAGTTTAGACGAGTACCTTCTTTAGTTCAGCCTTCGGTGGAGGACCTTTTGCGTAAAAGCTAGGTAAAGGGTTTGCCTTAACAATCAAGTTTTTTCTGAATTCCTTAAGAGCAGTGTCTTGCTCTTCCTAGAAAATATAAGAGAATTCAGAACATATAATGAATCACGACTCCAACTGAAAACCAAAGGTAATATTAATTTAGTTTATTGCTACTTATCTAGCTTCACTAATGAACTCTTTTCCACATAACAATCTACATGACTATCTGTATCAGTATCAACTTCAATCATGGCTAAGAATTCAATATTATAAAAATTAAAGCATACCTTAATTCTAGCCTCAATTTGCAGTTTCTCTGCTTCCATAGCCCGGTGTTTCTGTTCTAATTTTGTGTAGTACTGAAGAAGGAAAAAGGGAAGATATAAAAATTATGTGGATTTAAGCTTCATGATAATAATCAATTAGCAGTAAAGGGATTGAAATAGTACTTCTTTCCGCTTTTCTGCACGCTCGCTACATTTAAAGGAAGGAGCATTTCCGATAGTTCTCCTTCCTTTCAATGATCTGAAAGAAGCTGCAGTTCTATAAAATAGTTGAGGAAAACTAATATACGATTCTAAATGATGCAGTTAGAAGTAGAAGTAGCAGAAGGATATGAAGAAGCAACAGAGCAAGAATCGTCAGTGTTATGGTGATGCATTTTCTTATCAGGTTGCAAAGCTTTCCCATGTGTAAGAGATGAATTACTCTGCATTGGTAACAAACAAAGAATTCATACTTCCATGAATAAAGTAAGCAATGAAAGTACAATTAAAATTCTCTCTAGTACATGAAACAATTGGACTAGACACTCAACAGTATGGATCAGTGGGCGTTTGGATACCATATAGAGAGTATATCGATTGTCAAACACAAAAATTTTATATTTTAATGTTATAAACCAAATACAAGGAAAAAAGTCATATTAAGAAAGCAGCAGATGGAAGAACTCAAATTTATCACATGAAAGATCATGGTACAACTTAAATCTGTCCCGCATATGAATGACTTCAAGAACCAGATCCGGAATTCAAGATGAGTAAGAAGTAAAATAAGCATGTCAAGTGAGAAGCAAAAATAAGCGAGGGTTCCTTACAATGCTTGCCAAGTGTGAATTATGTGCTTTCACAGGTTTGTTTAAGCTTCCACTTGCTTCAGCAACAGAAGCATGATGCTTTACAATTGCAAGAGTGCAGGGATGAGGAACAAGGCAGTGAGATTGTGCTTTTCCAACATTATCTGACTTTGATGCAGCTACCTTCTGATTTAATTTCTGAGCGGCATGCTTATTCGCTGATCCCACCTGATCAAAACTTATATTTCTAATGTCAGGCACTTCTTGTTCTTGAAGAGAAGTTTCATTATCTCTCATATCACAGATAGCATTTTTTGACCCTGGAGTTTCATGAAGTTGGCTGGAATCTTGATTGGAATTACCCTTGGGTGCACAAAGAGATTGAAGTTGGCTAGAATCTTGATTGGAGTTATTCTTGGGTGCACAATTTGATTCTGGACTTTTATCAGTAACCACTTCAGCAACTTGCTTACTCGGCAATTCTTGTCCTTGATTGGATTTTTCATGGTATTTTATGCCATTAGTAGCTTCATTTGACACTAGAGTTGCAGAGGGTTGGCAACAATTCACTTGATTAGAGTTACTCTTGGGTGAGCAAAGAGATTCTGATTTTTTATCAGTAGTCACTGTTGTATCATCTTGTACCAGGTGGGAATTTTCATTCCCTTTTATGCCGCTAATGTCTTCTTTAAACTCTCGAATCACAGAAGGTTTGCTAGAATAAGCTACTTGATCCGAATTGTTCTTAGGCGGCCAACGAGATTCTAATTGTCTAAAAGAAGCTACCACTTTTGCAACTTCCTTACCCATTTGTCTGTAACAAAAACAAAAAAATTGATATAGATAAAGTTTTTGAACAGGATTGCAAAGAGTAGACAGAAATAGGCACATCAGTGCAGATAGCTAAGCAAGGACATTCATAACAAGATTACCTTCAACTGAAAAGCAGAGCTAAAAAAAATAGAAGAATTTCCTATTGACAAAGTAATTTGTTATCCAGGAAAACACCCCGTAGAAAGGAAAAAGAGCATGGATCGCAAATAAAACATTATCTTCACACCAGTGAGCATCTCCTATCAAGTTGGCCCTTTCATATTACTTCTGAATAAGCCTTTGATTGAAAGAGAAAAGTTATGTCCATCTTCATCTTTTAAAAAGTTATAGTTAAGTGGACAAGTAAAGTTGTTATCAATAGCATACTTTAATTATCTCAAGCACGCAAAGAAGCATAAAAAGGAAACGAACTCTAAGGTAAATGAAGCATATATTTACAATCCTTAAAAAAAGGAAAAAAAGACTGCAGCTTTACAATAAGAGATTTTGAGTATATTTTGTGCTACGGCATAGAACCAGTACAATAGATGTTCCATGTTGATTCTTGTTACCTCACAGAAGCCTGTGTTAAAGCAATGTATCTTTCAGAATTGTGAAGAGAGATTTCAGCTTACCAAAATTTCCAGGAGAAGTTGATGCGGCAGAGTAAGTAATATCTAAGGCAATATAATTACAGAATAAGTTCCACAAAGAGTTCTGCAGAATTAATGTTGTGTTGTTGGTAATTATTCAGTTTGAAGCATTCAATAGATGCAAGGCATGATAATTTAAACTAGTCCATTCCATGCCTCTCTGAAGCATTCGTTTATGCAATTTTAATGCGTTGAACAAGCTCAAGTCGCCTCCAATAAGATGAAAGGCCTCTAATTTTTGTAAGTACTCGTTTCGAAGATGTATACTTGTTGATATCGACAGGAAGTAAACATCAGCGAATGAGAACCGTGCAAATACTGACCGTGATGGCAATGACGTAACGCAAACAACGGCAGAGTGGAACAACAATAGAGGAATGATTGAGCAACACACCATCGAAATGGAACGAAGATCAGAACATTATCTTATTTATTTACAACACTAAGAAGACGAAGAAGAAGAAGAAGAAAGCAAAGTTTCCGACGATCGTTCCGTCGAATCACATAATGCCCCAGAAAATAAAAACATTTATCTCGACAAACTTACGAAAAGGAGATGAAGAAGAAGATCCAGATCAAAGTCAAATATCCATTTGAAACTTACGAGAGACCGCGAAAGCTTCGATCGAAAAGATTAAGACCTAACCGAGAGACCAGCAAAGGGAGGGGAGCTTGAAGTCAATGCCTTGGAATCTCGCCTCCGATTCGTCTCGCCTAGCTCGCTTCCTCCTTCGCCTCCTTCGATCCGCGACGGCCGCGACGGCCACCGCCTAAGCCCGTTCACCTCCTTGCACAGGCTCCGGCCGGTGACGTCGTTGAGCTCTGTTACGCACTTACGCTATTTATAGCGCCCTCCTCTTTAACTCCTCAACTAACGCCGCCGTTAAGTATCCGAAGTGGAGCCCCATTAAACCATGGCCTCTGAGCGGTGAGCTCACCGCATTCATCGGCCAGTATCACACTAACAGTCTCTTACCCGATTAACACACCACGTTTCTAACGTCAAGATTATCCAGCGGTCCCACATCTGAAACCAATCACTAACTTCCAAATTATGCGAGTAAGTGCGACTACTTGTCCGTGTTCTTGCATATATAAGTAAATAACTTCATTTTCAAAATATTTTTTTTAAAAAAAAACTCTATGATTTATTTTTTATAACTAATTACAATATTATATATAATATATATTATTTAATATATATATTAAAATATCATAAAGGTTTTGACATTGAATGAGCATTTAATAAATTAATTATTTAACTTAAGCTACATAGTTTTTTTTTCCTTATAGAAGGTTGCATCCATGTCCTTTGCTTTTGCTATGGCACAAATATTTTTGAATTATTTTTTAAGAAAAAACAAACATGTTTGGGTTGATTGAGAAAAATAGTTAAAATTATAAATTATAAAAAAATATTTGTGATTAAATTTATTAAGTCCATGTTATGATTGGACGTAAAGAGAAAAATTAAAAATATATTCAGAGATTTAATGGACATTTAGAAGGATATCTTTGTATGTTTATGATGTACAAATAACTAATTGTTAATTATTATCCTTTACTAAGGCAGGGTACTAACATCAGAGAAGACTAGAACATAACTTATGCACACTTAGAAGTTGATCTCCATAATACTTGTCCCTAGTGAGATCTGGATGGAAGTCAACGTCATGTGATGGTCAAAAGTCAAAAGGGTCAGCAGGAGATCCGACCGACCGGAGAAGGTTTAGAGCGACCGACCGAACGGGTCCTGGCGGAAGCAGAGACAACTCGACGGAGAGTCGGGGCTCCGACGCTCATGGTGAACAGGGTCGCCGGGCCGGAGCGGGAAGCCCGCTCGGCCGAGGCTTAAAACAGTAATGCTGTGAACAGTTTCATTCGAGCACACGACCTGGAATCTCCCAAGCGGATCAGTATCTACGTCCGGTCGGACGTGATGGGACCGCCGAGCGACCGGACGCTCGGCGCGGGAACAGAAGAGACAAAAGGACACATCGGGGGACATTTTCTGACAACAAGCGTGTTCGACGACTAACCCATACGCAGAAGCCTATGACGGAAGGTTCTACTGTCCCATCAGAGATGTGCTCGGACTGTAGCAGTATGGTGTCAGGCAAGCTCCTCTGACAAGTCCATACTGAGGTATGGTAAGAGGACACGTATTCGCCTCGGTATATGTGCATAAGCCTCTTCACAGCTCTATATAAGGGTCCTCATACTTCGCCGGAGGTACGCATTCTCGCATCTTCGGAGCCACTTCTTAGTTTCCTCTTGTCTGACTTGAGCGTCGGAGGGTCGTCGTCGGGAACCCCTTCCCGGCCCAACTTCCTTGCAGGTTCGCCGGAGGTCCATACGATCAGTCGGAGATCTACGTCGGCAATTTGGAGAGCGCCACGTGCCCAGCGTCCGTTGATTCAGCGTTCAGACAGGATCAAATTTGACGCCGTATGTGGGAACGCACCTACATCCGAGCGGAAGCAATGGAAGAAGCTAGACGACCGCATACGGTGATGCTCTCCCAAGAGGAACTCAACGCTCTAATCGAGGCAAGAGCAGCTAAGCTCGTGGAGCAACAGAAACAAAAGGCGCGAGCCGAGCGCCTAAAGCAACAGGCGACGTCAGCATCAGCAGGCCGAGCGGAGAATATCTCAACATGGGGCCGAGATGAAGAGCCGATCGGCATTCAAGGGGAAGCACCACTTGCCCCGATCCCTTTTCACCGAGCTGGGTGAGAGGTACGCCGATGTAATTCATTTTATGTATGGTCGTCTGTGTCCTTTTAATGCAGGAAGCAAAGTGATAAAACGCATTTGGTATTATTCGCCGAACGGACGACTACACGAAGACCCCGTGCCGCTCGGTAAGGCATATATCATCCGTGTTGAAATTAGCCTTGAAGGCCGTCGAGAGTCGAGCCGGCGACTATAAACCCCCCGAGCGGAAGACCGTCGAGCTCCGACGTTAAAAATCGAGAGTCGAGCCGGCGACTATAAACCCTCCGAGCGGAAGACCGTCGAGCTCCGACGTTAAAAATCGAGAGTCGAGCCGGCGACTATAAACCCCCCGAGCGGAAGACTGTCGAGCTCCGACGTTAAAAAACGAGAGGGCGGTTATAAACCCTCCGAGCGAAAGACCGGCGAGATCAGACGTTAAATATCGAGAGTCGCGCCAGCGACTATAAACCCTCCGAGCGGAAGACCGTCGAGCTCCGACGTTAAATATCGAGAGTCGCGCCGGCGGCTATAAACAAGAAAGGATAGCATTAAAGAAATTACGGCCGAGCGGCCGAATTACAAAAATGGATAAGTTTCTAGCCGAGCGGCCAAGTTACATAAAAATTTCTACTCTAGATAATCGTAAAGGTCCTTCGGGATGTTGTTGAGCAGCGCCGCTTGGTCCTGGGCCGGGATGAGGATAGAGTTGGGAAGATGACCCTTGGACTTCAGGTAATCTGTGGTAGCTGTCATAGCAAGATCAAAAGCAGTGTACATCCGTTTGCAAACCTTCTCCGAAAGTTTGATCGAACGGATGTAATTCTGTCTCAGGGCAGCGACCCGGCTCGGCTCGGCCTCTTGATATTCTTTAAGGGCCGCTTGGGAAGCATCGGCGGCGGACTGGTGTTCTTGCAAGGCAGCCTCAAGCTTCTTAACTTCATCCGATCGGGCCACCTTCTGGCCGGCCAGCTGGTACATCAGCTCTTTAACTTTTTGCTCCAGGCCCCGAGCCTCTACGTTCTTCTTCTCCAGATCGGAGATAGTCGTTTTCTTCTGCTCGGTGGCCAAGCTTATCTTGCGATCCAGTGATTTGTTCAGGCGATCAAGTTCGGCCAAATTGTGAGCCTGATCGGTCGTCTTCTTCTGCTCGGCTGCCAGCAAGTCTTGGGCCTTTTTGAGCTCTTTCTGTAGCTCGGCATAGGAAGGGCCTTGGGAGCCGGACGGGCCGCCCGGAGCTTTCAGCCTTCTCAATTCTTCGTCTACCATCGCTAGACGATTGGAGACAGCAATCTCCTCTACCCATCTCTGCAATTAACAAATTCATTAATAGCCGATCGAAAAGAATGCATAAAAAACTTCGGAAGAAAATGCACTTACCCCGGTGGCCTGCTGCATGTGGTTATTGGCCAGGTTCCTCAGAGGAATCATAGCGATGCGGGCCTGAGCGTCGACCCACATTTCGGCTAGGGGCCCCTTCAATGTGATCGTGTGCTCGGGCGCGGTTGGTCGATTAGTCTCGGGCATCAGTTCTTCGGTTGGGAGGTG
This sequence comes from Zingiber officinale, assembly GCF_018446385.1. Taxonomy (NCBI): domain Eukaryota; kingdom Viridiplantae; phylum Streptophyta; class Magnoliopsida; order Zingiberales; family Zingiberaceae; genus Zingiber; species Zingiber officinale. Next base: position 133,963,911 of record NC_055992.1, read on the forward strand.
AAGGGAGACCCTGAACGTACGGCGCTGACCGGGAGTCGTCTGAGCGGAGGCCGGCGCAAAAAACTGGGACAGGATTGTCGAACGTTGGACTCGGCGAGGAGCGGGCGGAAGGGCGCTGACCGGGATGGCCTTGAGAGGGTTTGCAGACGCACCCAGATGGGATGGTCGACCTCTGGAGCTTTGCCGTGAGCAGCTGCGGTGGCCCGTTCAGACGGTTGGACCGCGGACGTGGCCGATCGAAGGGGAGTCTCCACTCGGCGCCTCTTTTGTCGGAGAGGCCGCTCTTCTTCCTGAGCAGAGCCTTCCTCCCGAACGGAAGGCTCTTGGCTAACAGTTGCTCCCACCGCCGGCTCCGGGAGAGAGGGTTGAGCAGCCGACTCCTGTTGAGTCCCGCTTTCCCCTTCATGTGAGCCGACTGGCTCAATGCCAAGCGTCTCCATCTTCGGCCTCGAGCGCCGCCGCCTTTCTTTTCAGAATGTCGGCCATCACAGACTCCATGACAGTGTTCGCTGCAAAGGAAAAAAGAGAAAATCAGTTAGCAATCAAGGCAAATGTACCAAGCTAGATTCTTACCGAAGCCGCTCGGAAGGGGGGTCCTGATCGGACTCAGGCAAAATATATACATGACCCCTTCAGGTAAGAACTTGTTGATGTCAAGCTTCAGACCGGCAAGCATGTTGGCAGCATGAAGGTAGTTCGGTCGGGTCTTGAACCTCTTAAGCTCAGGGGAAGTTGGCGGTCCAATCTGCCACTGGGTTCGGAAGGAGGCCTGCTCGGGAAGACGAATATAAAAGTAGAATTCTTTCCAATGCTTATTGGAAGAAGGTAGTTTATTGAAGAAAACCAAACCGGGCCGAGCCTGGAACATGTAAGTGCCCAGCTCGGACTGTTTAGGGTAGTAGAAATAGTAGAATACCTCCGGTCAGAGGGGAATGTTGTGGATTTTGAATAGGACGACAACGCCGCATAGAAGGCGGAAAGTGTTGGGAACTAGGCTCTCGAGCGGAATGCCGAAAAAATTGCAAACATCAATGATAAAAGGATGAATTGGAAGTCGCAGACCGGCTGTGAACAGGTCGCGGAAAACACAAAAGGCTCCGCGCGGCGGTTTGTGTGGCCGAGCGGAAGGTGAGGGTAGGATAATTTCAAGGTCAGAAGGGATGTCAAAATTATCTATCAGAATATCGGCGTCGCGCTGATCGAAGCGTGACTCCAGGGTGGTATACCATGGGCCGAGGGTTTGGTCATGAGGTTGGGAGGAGCTAGCCATTGTCCGAGCGGACGAAACCAAAAAAGACGAAAGGCAGAGGGTGAAAGGAAGAAGATGATAGATGAAACAATGCGTAGAGGCTGAAAACACGACAAGAAACGCAAGGCTAACCAAAGATAGAACAGAAAAACGGCCTTACAGAGAAGGAGGATCGACGAAGAACGCGAGATCGCCGGAAAAGGAGAACCGAAGCCGCCGGAGTACTGAAACGCCGAAGGAAGCTTCTGGGCACGCGAGAGCAGAAATGCGGCGAAGGCGAAGGCTTTATAGGGTTGAGCCCGAGCGGCCTCCATCGTCGGATTCAGGTCGCGAGAACCGGAGCACGCATCGCGCCGTCCATTTCAAACCGCCTCGGTCTCATCACCCGTGGCGCCGCCGCCGTACGATGACGGCAGCAATGCCACGTGGCACTCCACCGCGGGATAGCATTTAATAAGCGCCTTATCGAGGCACAGAGCGCGTGCTTGGCCTTAATGTCGAAGATTGGCGCAAACTTCGAAGAGATCCGAGGAATGTTGGCGTTGACTGTCCGCTCGGCGTGACTGGCGGTCTAGTCAGTCGGACTAATCAATTGCTTCGACTAGACTTGAAGGGGAGGCAAGTGATCCGGCCGTTCGGACGGGGGACCCTCTGGATGGAAGTCAACGCCACGTGGTGGTCAAAAGTCAAAAGGGTCAGCAGGAGATCGGACCGACCGGAGAAGGTTTAGAGCGACCGACCGAACGGGTCCTGGCGGAAGCAGAGACAACCCGACGGAGAGTCGGGTCTCCAACGCTCATGGTGAACAGGGTCGCCGGGCCGAGCGGGAAGCCCGCTCGGCCGAGGCTTAAAACAGTAATGCTGTGAACAGTTTCATCCGAGCACACGACCTGGAATCTCCCGAGCGGATCAGTACCTACGTCCGGTCGGACGTGATGGGACCGCCGAGCGGCCGGACGCTCGGTGCGGGAACAGAAGAGACAAAAGGACACATCGGGGGACATCTTCTGACAACAAGCGTGTTCGACGACTAACCCATACGCAGAAGCCTATGATGGAAGGTTCTACTGTCCCATTAGAGAGGTGCTCGGACTGTAACAGTATGGTGTCAGGCAAGCTCCTCTGACAAGTCCATACTGAGGTATGGTAAGAAGATACGTATTCGCCTCGGTATGTGTGCATAAGCCTCTTCACAGCTCTATATAAGGGTCCTCACACTTCGCTGGAGGTACGCATTCTCGCATCTTCGGAGCCACTTCTTAGTTTCCTCTTGCCTGACTTGAGCGTCGGAGGGTCGTCGCCGGGAACCCCTTCCCGGCCCGACTTCCTTGCAAGTTCGTCGGAGGTCCATACGATCGGTCGGAGATCTACGTCGACAATTTGGAGAGCGCCACGTGCTCAGCGTCCGTTGATTCAGCGTTCGGATAGGATCAATCTCCATAATACTTGTCCCTAGTGAGATTTGAAAAGATCAAGTATCCAAAAGACCCAAAAGCACAAGGAATGCTTGAAAGACTTTGGTGGCTCTTGGTAATTTGTTAGCTCATTTGTTTTCATTTTGTTACTTGGAAAACAATAGAGAATTTGCTACCATAAACGAAATCTCTATTAAAGGGCTAAGCTTATGATCGCATATGAAAGCTAATGGCTGCTAGAAAGCAATGTGCTTCAGGTTATAGACCGTAGGAATATAAAATTTTATTGTTAGCATTGAGTTCTTTAGTGCTAGAGAGTGTATGGTATAAGATGAGCGACAACAATAGTTAGAAGAGTAACATAAGAAGTTGGATTGACAATAGAAGTTTACAGAGATAAAAAAAATGCCGCAAAAGATTTCAAAATTTTCAGTTTGATATAGCAAAGTTCATGGAAATTCCAACAGTGACTGAAAGCACAACATTGATCAGATAGCATTTCAAACTCTATATCATACCAAAAGAATATAATAAATACAAAATCGTATGTTTTCAGCAACATGAAATCCATCCACTATTTTTCAAGACTACTTGATGTGCATTTTGTCCTCACTAACTTTATTTGATTCTTTCATTCTATAAACACAAGTCATGATGTAAACCGATAGGCTTTGGCCCTTGTTAGAAATCGCGATGAATCAATGATGACCGTGTCCGATGCATAATGATTCTGGGACACTCTACCAGTGAAGCAAATAAACATGGCACCTGCGGTAAATCCATTTGTTGTTTCCCATTATCACATGGAAAGATGATCGACCTTTGAGAGAAACTCGTGTTCCATACCCGAAAAGGAAGGTCGAATGCATGATAATCAGTAGGGCAGGCTTGCAAGAGGTAAAATCTTTACGAACACTTAATTTGGGTGGACTGGCTCGGCAGCTTGCCATGATTATGCTCACCTTTGTAAGTGACAATGAGCATTGAAGGCTCTTCTAAGCACTTTTCGATGTGTTTTCTTGCCGGGCAACCCCTCATGCTGCTACATTTATAATATCCCCTGCAATTTTATTTTTGACATTAGTTCTTAGTTGTCAGTTCTTACATTTCGATCCAAAACATAGACAAGTCAAGAAGTTAAAGGAGAATAGTATGTTTGGTGTTTCATTAAGCGAAAACTTTCAGACTGCCAAAGTCAGTTGGTCGATCTTTCTCAAAAGATTGGCATAAGAAGCCATATCGGCAAGAAAACAATATACATAATTTGATCATAAGCTCACATAATAATGCGAAAACAAATCATGTCTAGAAGAATATTTTAAAATGACAAGTAAGAAAATACCTAGGATAAGGAGAGCCCTTGATTGGCTTTTGCCCATATTTTCTCCATGAATACTCGTCTGGCGGGATATCAGATGATTTATCACTGATAGCAGGTACCTTAATGGTTCTCTTCGATCTCATCTTCCTGCAGAAATGCATCTACAGTTAAATTCAACACAAATAACCATCGAGTTGATACTGGATGACATTATTGTCTGCAGACTCACCTCTTTTTAGAGCAATGGCATCTACCAGTAGTAGCACATTTGCCATTTCCATCCTCTCCTCGACATTGGTACTTTCTCTTGAGAGGAGGGTGGAGGTTACCCGTGTTTGATGATGCCGGTTCACTAATTAAGCGGAATGCTGACTTGCCATCCAAGCTGACTACACTTCCATCCATACTTAGAGACGACAAGAAAGACCTGGCTGTAGACACAGATGGGGTGCAGTTCGAGTTCTCAAACTTGAGGTTTATAGCAGTGTGGCCTCTCCTGAAACTGTCAGCCTGAAAGCTCATCTGCCGACCAAGTTGAAACTTCAGGCCATTCTGCTGCTGGCATTGAACAAATTCGTACTGACTTGATAACGATGATGCATGTAGCCCAAATTGGTTGTCCGTAAAGCTCCTTTGTGAGATTTGCAGCAGATTCTTAGGACTTGAATCCAATACTTGGTTTTTGCTCTCCAAAGCATTTCTTGGGAGGTGTTGGGGTGGGTTCAAAGCAAGGTCCATTTTGGATAGGAAATGATTGTCTGAGAACATCTTCTGATTGGAGATGGGTGGGACTTTGACAACCCTAACTTTGCCATGGCCAACACTGCCGTTGAGCAAAGACACCAACCTCTTGAATCTGGAAACAGCTTCACCTGTCTCCACCAAAAGATCTGCAGGTGAAATTTTATCTTTAGGTTGGGAAAGAAGACCAATAACTCTGATGCAATTTTGCACAGCAGCTCTGTTAGCTTTCTCCACCTCTTCCATCTCAAAATCACAGAATCGTAAAGCTGCATCCACTTTGCCCTAGGAACGTCTGAGATGCCCCACGTTGCAGATTCTTAAGAAAAATGTTTTTTTTTTCTTATTGAGATGAACTAAATATCATAAACTAGGTAAAGAGTTGTGTAAACTTCGATAACTTTAACCCTAATCAAGCAATTGCAAGCACGAGCTATCAAAACGGAACCAAGAAGCAAAATCTAAGCAGAGAAAGATCATGACTTGAAGCTGAAACAAGAGGATTTCGTAGATTGGATGAATACTGATTTTAAAAAAAGGAATCCAAATGGAAGCAATCATGCGTAATTATTCTATACGAAAAATGATTGTTTCTTCTCATCGAGATATACTAAATCTTATAAACTAGGTAACGAGTTATGAAAACTTCGAAAACTTTAACCCTAATCAAGCAATTGAAAGCACGAGCTATCAAAACGGAACCGAGAAGCAAAATAAAAAATTTTAAAAAAAAAAACAGAGCGAGGAAAACAGCAAGTTTAGGACGATCTCCGAACCACAATCAACTAAAATAGGCAGCAGGATTGGATTTTGACATGATTTAAAGCTGAAACAAGAGGATTACGTAGATTGGATGAATACTGATTTAAAAATAAATAAATAAATAAAAGAAATCCAAATAGAATCGGACGTACCAAGAACAAGGGAGGAAATGGTAGATGAGAAGAGAACTGACCTTGGGGAAGAACACAGATCGTTGGTGGCGTGTTGGACTTGCGATTTCGTCTCCGGGAGTGGAAGATGCGAAGGTGAAGCAACGACGAAGAGGCTTAGGAAGCTCCTCACCTGGAAGAACGATAAATAGCACAACCGAGAGTAGGGGGTATTTATCATTTTAGCCCATGTACTTGTATAAATCTCATTTTCTTTGAACTAACCTCAAACTTAAGAACTAACCTCAAACTTTTAAGATTTGTAACAACATCCTTAAGAGTTGTTGAGGGTCATGTGAATCTTAGGGTTCTACACTTTTTATAAAAGAATAATGGCTTAAAATTTCAATTTAAGAAACCTTTAAAATTATAAAAAAAATGTAAAAATTTTCACATTAATATATCTTTCTATCATACAAAATAATTAGTTTATAAACAAGGAACTAAATTGTATGATGTTCAAGTTTATTTGATAAAATAATCAGATTAAATTGAATCGAGTCTAAATTGAATCAAGTTTGTTCAAATTTAACTTGGTTTCTTTTTTATAAGTTTAAGTTTGATTCAAACTTAGCTTCAGCATTGTTCATTTTCATATTTCTAGCTTTCAATTCAAATTTATTTGATTATTTAAAATTTTTATATTTTCAAACTTCTTTGATTAGTTGTGGAGTTTGATAACATAAGATTGTTTATTCATTTTAAAAGTTTTTTTATTTATCTACTTTATTGATAAGAATTTTATTTATAAATATAATTCACAAACTTTATTTATAAATATTATTTATGAATATTATTCACGAATATAGTTCAAGATCTTTTCTCATGGATATTAACGAAATGAACACAAATATATTTAAATTTGTTCATTTACTTTAAAGAGTTGTATAAAATTATTTATTTAATTAAATAAATATAAATAAACTCTTACTAAATGGAATATCAAACTTATTCATGAAAATAACATACATATTAGTGGTTAAAGGTCAATATTAATAATCTAACATTAATGGGAGTAAAATGAATTTCCCTACAAATTACTTTTGGCTTTTTTTTTGTGTGTGTGTATAATTGCTTGGATTAGCTTCTTCACATTGCTTTTGACTTTAATGGACAAAGATTATCTCTAATTACAAAAATGACAAATGAATAATGAATAAAAAATATTATTTGGATTTTTTATAAACAAAAATATTTACTCTTATTTATTGATTGATTTTCTTCAAAGCTTGGTCCCTTTCATCTTGTAATCTTCAACTTCAAGTTATGAAGTAACAAGAGATTAACATCAATTTGTTCCTTCCTAATTGTATCTAAAATCTTTCAAATTTTTATCAAAAATAGTGTTTTAATCAAGTTATAGTAGATGAACAAATAAGTCTTACATTGAAATATTTTATTATTTCAGTTGAACTGTATGTTGAAGAAGAATGAGTCGGAGCTATAGCACAAGCGATTTTTTATAGGATGATTGTTATTATTTATGGATCCTAATCTAGGTAATCTATCGAGACCCAAATGAAACTTGGATGAAATTAAATAGAGGTCCAAAAGAAGTGATGTTGAAGAATCAATGGATGAGTTATAGTTAGTGTTAAAATATCATTTAAATCCAGATTTAGTTGTTTTTTTTCCGAAATATATTAAGGCATAGTAATTGATTGGACATGTAGAGGTAAAACTATTATTTTAATGTGAACCACGAGAGCAATACTAAATCGAGGCAAATTCTCAATATTAAATATGATCTTAAACGTGTTTTTTACAAAAAAAAAATCTTGTGGATTAAATTAAAGTTAGATGACAAAAATATATAAATAGTTATCATGATAAGCATACAAAGTAATTAAATAATAGATAATCCTTGTAGATGCTATTAAAGCATCTTCTTTAACTAATGCACTATTTTTCCACTTTTTATCCAAACAAAAAAAATATATTATTATATGGACTTATATCGCTTTATTTTAGTGGAATCAAGATGTGAAATGATATTGATTATTATTGTTATTATTATTTATATTTATATTTTGTTGGCCTAAAAAAAGATGGTTGGAAGAATAAAAAGTCAAAAACTAGGGGCTCTATCTTATCCCAACTCTAGTGCAAGTTTAGAGGCACACGCCAATGTATATATCATTTTTATTTCATTGTGATAATTTAATATTCAAATTTCATCTAATTAATTTTAGAGGTACTTCATCATCTTATTCTTAATTTGTTATTAAATAAATTTAAAGTATAACTTATATTTAAAATATTAATCTCTAATGAAATTTAAATTCAAATTCTCTTATTTATTTTTCTAAGTACACTCAAACTAAATTCAAGTTTAGGTTTGAAAAATATATTTGATATTTAAATTCGATTTAAAGTTTGAAACAGTGAATAATTTTGACTCGAGCTCAATTCTAAATAAAATTCGTACTCCAATTTGATTTGAGCAGGCCTTGGCATTGGGGATCTTTGTTCCGAAACTTTTCTTTACAGGATTGGAAGTCGTGGGGATATACTTGTATTGTATTGTTTTTATTTGTAGTAGAAGTATGGTCTACAGACCTGTTGAGCACGATAGTATTGTTGGAGCAATCTAGGTACCCTAAGTTTTGATATTTGGGCAAAGGTTTAAGTTAGGTTTATTGTTGTATTTGATATGCATTGTGAGTGTGCAGGATACATGTACAATAAAGAAAGTCCAAGTGTGATCTTGGCAAAGGAGGAAAGTCCAAGGATAAGTCTTGGCGGTGTAAGTCCAAGATGTAGTCTTGGCAACGTAAGTCCAAGTGTGACTTGGCAATGGATGAAGCCCCGAAGGTGAGGAACCTCTTGGCAAAGGAAGACCCGACAATATGGATAAGGCCGAAGGAAGCTCCAGAAGGCAAGACGTGAAGGATGGGGAGACATCCAAGGGACGCGAGGCTGATGGAGGAGGCTAGAAGGCTAGGTCTAGGTTGGTCGGGCGAGGACGAGTACTGAGTGATTGTACTCAGGGCAAAATGCTATGTGTTTTAGAATTTACTGTAGCGGCACTGTAGCAGTACTGGTTACTGTATTAGTCGACTGGTATACTGTAGCAGACGACTGGTATACTATAGCAGTCGACTAGTAGTCGAACGTTGGGTAACGGTCGGCTTCAAGGACCAGTCGACTGGTAACGGGAAAATAGCTTAGTGTTTTCCTCTCGAGCTCTATTTAATAGAGCTCGAGGTGCTTGGGCATGGTTGACGAAATAAACTTGGTTAAAGCCTATTAGAGTCTCCCAAGCCTTCGTGTGATCGGTGTGCTTGTATTCAAGTGTTTGTGGCGAGGTTTTTCCACCGACAAGGAGCTTGAGCTAGCCGGAGGTTTTCCGGGGAGTCATCCACCGACGGATCGGGATCGTTCACCTTACGGACAGCCGTGAAGTAGGAGTTTTATCTCCGAACCACGTTAAATCAACGTGTTAGGTTTGCTTTCTCTCGTTAGTATTTGTTTTTGTATTTCCGCTGTGCACTAACATTATAGGAAGCGATCGTTTTGGGTGAGACGCTATTCACCCCCACCCTCTAACGGGCGTCAAGGTCCCAACAATTGGTATCAGAGCTAGGTGAGTTCTTGTTGGACTAATTGCCAAGAGAGCGACTAGAGGAAGAAGATAGAGTCGGAGGGACCTCTAGGATGGGACATCCGAATCCCACCTCCATACGAGCGCGAGGACTTCGACTATTGGAGGAAGCACATGGAGATGTGGTTCCAAATGAATTGGAACCAATGGATTGCGTTGGAGGAACCATTTAAAGCTCCAACGGACAAGAAGGGAAAGCGTCTCCGACGTCGATATTGGACCGATGAGCAAAGGGAGCAATCAGAGACGGACAAGGAGGTAACTAGAATTTTAATTAATTTATTACCTCCTAATGCGATATTGAATGTAGGTGAATATGAGAATGCAAGTGACCTTTGGAAAAAGGTAATTGTGCTTCATGAGAGTCCTACACAAATCCAAGAAGAGGAGGAACCCAAGGAGAAGGACTCATTGGTCCAAGAAGAGAATGACCAATTGAATGTTGACACGAGCTCAACATCCGAGGAGGAGAAGGAAGATGAGGATGTATCATCCACATCTTCAAGGGAGGAAGAAGTGGAACCATCCACATCTTCAAGTGAAGAGGAAGAAGAGCAATCCAAGGAAGAGGAGATCGTGGAAGCTCAACCCTCCACCTCAACTACCAAAAAGAGCACAAAGGATCACATCAAATGCTTTGAGTGTGGTAAAATGGGGCACTACAAGAGTAGGTGTCCTTCGCTCAAGAAGATAAAGGAGGTAAACCCTAAACCCACTAAAGTTAATTTAGAAACTAATGTGAGTTGTAGGAAGAAGAATGAGAAGAAACACATTAGGTGCTTTACATGTGGTGAGTGAAGTCACTACCACACAAAGTGCCCAAGGAGAGGAGAGCTCAAGAAATTGGCGCACTTGAAGAAATGGGAAAAGAAGAGGAGCACAAGTCAAGGGGGAGCTTCAAAGGTAAAAGGGAAGGTAATCCCTATTTTGAAGTTTAATCCAATCTCCAATTCTTATATGCTTGTTAGAAATAATGTAGATTATTTACGTAAGTATAATCATGGATTTAAGTATAATGATAGAAATAGAGTTAACATGGTAGACTACCCTAAGAAATCATACACTAAGGGTAGACCTAATAAGACCCAAACCACTTTGCTTAAGGGAAGGAAAGTGGGTGAAAACCTAAGCATTAATCCCAAAAAAGGGAGACATATGCCTAGGAAGGTGGGTAGGTCTAGGCATATCCAAGGTGGACATGTTGACTTTAGGGTTAGAACCCTAGAATTAGAAAATCAAATCTTGAAGGCAAAGCTTGAGAAAATGAAGAAAGTCCTAGAGAGGTTCATTATTGGACCTAAAGGACTTGACATGTATTTGGGTAGTCAAAGACCTAAAAATGTCAAATTAGGTCCCTCCAAGACCAAAAGGAGGTCAAGTGTTAAGGTAGCACATGACATTAGTAAGGGAGGTGTGACCAATGACAAGGGAGAGTCATCCAAGGCCAATAAAAAGGAGTATGCTAGGGTGGCATATAATTATGGCAAGGATGAGGTGTCCAAGGTTAAGGATGAGAAGAAATTAACCAAAGACAAGGTGTCTAAGGTTAAGAAGATGAATTTAGTAGGTCAAGTGTCACTCGAGGTGCACCGAAGTAGCCTAGCCATAGTGGATGAGTGACCAAGGGAGGTGACTTAGGTTAAGATTCTTAATGTTAGGAAGAGCCTCTGGGACCCATGATAGATGAGTTATCAAATGTGCCAAGTGGTTAGGAGACAGACTTAAGCCTCTAACCTAGTGGGTTGGCACAATTGGGATGTAATTCGTGCATGGAAATATGAATTGAGTTCATATTGTATGAAAATTAGTTTTTGATGTATATATGCCATATAAAATAATGCTAGGGATGCATTATGATTTAGTATGGGCAGATACATCAAGAGGAAGTCAAAACTAGGACTTTAGGTCAAGGTTCAATTGAACCATGTAGCTAGTTTTGGATTTTGTGTCAGTCTTGGGATTGGTGATATATACATTTTGTAATATATTTTTCCCAAGTAGATAAGGGTACAATAGACCTCTCCACAAAATTTGGAGATTTTTGGAGGTCTAGGGAATTTCTGGTGCATTTCTGAAGTTGCTTGAAAAGGTTGATTTTTACAGAAATAGGGTGCCAGTCGACTGGTGCAGATACCAGTCGACTGGTAACAGTGTTTTTTAGCACAGAATGTTTCTATAAGCTCATTTTGTCGATACCAGTCGACTGGTGCCGATACCAGTCGACTGGTGCCGATAGATTTCGACTACAGAATGCTTCTGTAAGGTTCTGTCGAAGGGGGCAGTCGACTGGTACCTAGTTCAGTCGACTGATACCAGCCTAAAAGTGTTTTTCAACGTTGTTATTGACCGTGTCAGCTCGTTTAAATGTATGAGATCCATGGGGATAAATACATGAGTTTAGGGTCAATTTGGATGACATGTTTTCAACAATTGGGATATTATTGGAGCTCTTTTTGATGTATGGCAAAGGGGGAGAAGTCTAGGTTTAAGTGGGAAACCTATACACCTTTGCAAGAAATCCTAACTCGAGGGGGAGATTAGGTGAAGGGGGAGCGATTGTTTAGGCAAAGGGGGAGAAGTTTACCTTTGCGGGAAATCCTAGCTCAAGGGGGAGCTTAGGTGAAGGGGGAGCCTAGGGATTTAGGTTCCATTATTTATGCATGAGTTGATTTACATATGTATTGAATTTATGTTTCCCTAACTTAAACAGGTTGTCAAACATCAAAAAGGGGGAGATTGTTGGAGCAATCTAGGTGCCCTAAGTTTTGATGTTTGGGCAAAGGTTTATGTTAGGTTTATTGTTGTATTTGATATGCATTGTGAGTGTGCAGGATACAGGTACAACAAGGAAAGTCCAAGTGTGATCTTGGCAAAGGAGGAAAGTCCAAGGATGAGTCTTGGCGGTGTAAGTCCAAGCATGTAGTCTTGGCAACGTAAGTCCAAGTGTGACTTGGCAATGGATGAAGCCCCGGAGGTAAGGAGCCTCTTGGCAAAGGAAGACCCGACAATATGGATAAGGCCGAAGGAAGCTCCAGAAGGCAAGACGTGAAGGATGGGGAGACATCCGAGGGACGCGAGGCTGATGGAGGAGGCTAGAAGGCTAGGTCTAGGTTGGTCGGGCGAGGACGAGTGCTGAATGATTGTACTCAGGGCAAAATTCTATGTGTTTTAGGATTTACTGTAGCAGTACTGTAGCGACGATGTAGCAGTCGACTGGTACACTGTAGCAGTCGACTGGTATACTGTAGCAGTCGATTGGTAGTCGAACGTTGGGTAACGGTCGGCTTCAAGGATTAGTCGACTGGTGCATACACCAGTCGATTGGTAGCGAGAAAACAGCTTAGTGTTTTCCTCTCGAACTCTATTTAATAGAGCTCGAGGTGCTTGGGCATGGTTGACGAAAGAGACTTGGTTAAAGCCTATTAGAGTCTCCCAAGCCTTCGTGTGATCGGTGTGCTTGTATTCAAGTGTTTGTGGCGAGGTTTCTCCACCGACAAGGAGCTTGAGCTAGCTAGAGGTTTTCCGGGGAGTCATCCACCGACGAATCGGGATCGCCCACCTTACGGACAGCAATGGAGTAGGAGCTTTATCTCCGAACCACGTTAAATCAACGTGTTAGGTTTGCTTTCTCTCGTTAGTATTTGTTTTTGTATTTCCACTGTGCACTAACATTATAGGAAGCGATCGATTTGGGTGAGACGCTATTCACCCCCACCCTCTAGCGGGCGTCAAGGTCCCAACAAGTATGTCTCCTTGTGGTCTCGCACTAAGATGAGAGTAGAGGATACCGACCGGGAAGGTCATTAGACGTGAGAGCATGCTCACTTAACTCGCACTGGGGCGAGAGTCTGGGACACCGACCTGGAAAGGTCGTTGGACGTAAGAGCATGCTCACTTATAACTCGCACTAGGACGAGAGTCTGGGACACCGACCTGGAAAGGTCGTTGGGCGTGAGATCATATTCACTTATAACCTTGCATTTGTCATTCGGTAAATCCAGACCTGTGCTTACCGCCCTGCCAAACGAGACCTTCGCTTGTTGTTCCTTATGTCTCGTCCTGTAGGCCGAGCCCTGCTTCGTATTTTATCCTGTAAGTTATGAATCGTACATCCCGGCTCCCATATCCTGTTCTGCATGTTTCACCCTGTAAGTCCCGACCTGTAAGCCTTAGGTCGCACATCCTGACCTATACGTCTTGATCCGCATATCCTGTTCTGCAAGTTTTATCCCGTAAGTTCTGACCTGTCCGCCTTAGTCCGCCTATCCTAACCTGTACATCTTGGTCCGTGTCTCCTGTTTTGCATGTTTCATTCTGTAAATCCCGACCTATAAGTCTTAGTTCGCCTATCCTGACCTGTACGTCTTGGTCCACATATCCTGTTTTGCAAATCTTATCTCGTAAGTTCTGACCTGTCCGTCTTAGTCCGCCTATCCTGATCTGTATGTCTTGGTCCGCCTATCCTGATCTGCATGTCTTGGTCCGCATATCCTGACCTGTAAGTCTTAGTCCGTCTATCCTGACCTGTACGTCCTGACCTATATCCCGTAAGTCCTGACTTGTACATCTTACTTTCCGAATTCCTACTCGTCATGTAGGCCTAATCCCTGAATGTCGCTTATGTCCAACCTGGACCGTCCAGTAATCTGGACCTTTGACCACCACGTAGGCCAGACTTTTGACCACCACGTAGGTTGGACCTCTGACCATTTCGTAGGCTTGACTTCTGACCGCCACATGACTTGACTTTTGACCGCCTCATGGGCTTGACTTCTGACCGCTCGTGGACTTGACTTCTGACCACGTCAGCTATCCGACCCCACTATCATGCGCCGTATTAGTTTTCATTTTTAACAACATCATTGCCACTGATGCCATTGACAATAAGCAAACAGATGGCATCCCTTTCTCTATTTCCCTAGCAGAAAGTTCAATATTTCAGTGTGATTCTGATCAAACTTTCACTAGTTTCATTAACATTTGATCCTTGTATCTATCATCTTAATGCTGCATTATGAATTTGAGAATTGAAATACTTTCTTTTGTTGAATCTCCAACAAGTGATGAACTGAATTGACATGAGTTGTTCTTGATCTTTGTGATGGTAAAGAGAAGTATCTGAGCTCTCTGATCATGCCAAGCAAGAAGTGCAATTCCTACAAACCAACAATTTCTAGGGTGGTTTTTTTGAGTGTTGTAGAACTTCAATGGCCTGTTAATTCCATTCATGGTGGTCAAAATTGTGATCCAAAGCTTAGGATTTTACGACCTCATGACCCGAACTACTGATGTTGGATCATTAATGCAACGTTGGACTTATTAAAAAAATAGCTCATGCATAGCTCCTGCCGAGACAAGGTCCCGGAGTCACATAATAGTAACTTTATTATTGTGCTAAGATTGCCATGTTTATCGCAAAAGGATAATTCTGTCTTGTTGTTACAATAACTGAAACAGTTTATATCCTAGATACGATTTGAATTGTGCTAAGATCTTAGAAATTTATGATTTGTTCGTATGTTTTCTTCATCATTATCATAGTGGATCTCTATCCCAATAATCTTGACTAGATGAAATATATTACCTTCATACTTTTTTCCAGCCATATCATATCAAAAGTTTTCACTCGTATGATATCCTTTTTACTCCTAACTAGAAGAATCTTTTATTGTTATTGTCGTCTTAGACTTTTTCCGGCCGTATCACGTAGAAAGTTTTCATGGCAAAAAAATGATTTGTTTGCCCTAGCGCCCCGTCCCTAAGTTAATAAGGAGAAAGTAAATCATAGATGGTTACTAGTCATTAGTACAAGTAGCCAAGGCATGGAAAAGAGCACGCTCGAATGCGTTGAATTTCGATCCCAATATCTCATGTGACAACATTTTATACCTTAACCATTGTACCAGCCTAAGGAGACATAAGATCTTTTACTATGATTAGAAGTATTGTTGTCATCCTGTTTATAATTATGGTTTATTTTATATATGTTGTTCATTGCATAAAGATGCAACATGTTGAGAATTAAAATCCTCCCTTCACAAATAATATAAGAGCAACCTAGTACATAAAACTCTCATCAATATGGGATCCTAAGGAAGGAATCATATTGGATCTATCATATATAATTTTACTTTATATTTTATAAGAGGTTGTTTCTGTCTCGTGGAGAAAGTTGATACGTATGGTGAAAGCATACAGATATTAAGATCGATGCTTTGGTCCTACGGTCCGAACCTCTAGATTTTCCCTATTTTTTGTAGGAGCTGGATCTTGACAGCCTTACTTTTAACTGCATAAAACATGACTAAATCTTATATGATCTAAACAAAATTGAAGATATTGAAATATTGGAATTGGAACAGGTGGTGTGGTGGATCCCGATTCCCGATCTTAATCTTGTGAAGGGACTCGGTGAGGCACTACTTGGTGACTGTGAACACAAAGTGAGTTGAAAATCCTAGCTCCCACATTTTTCTTCTTCGTATGATTAAATATACACCACCCAAGTCTTTGTTGAACGAATGACAAACATTGTATGCTCCTTCAATTTTGCCCACATAAAGCTGTTGAGAATGTCTTTGTTTGTATTGCCATGATTTGTTAAAATGAAGAACTTTAACATTGATATCAATACTTACCTCTTTTTCTAATGGAATTTGTTGTACTTGTTCAGGTAGGTTTTAGACTGTTCGACTGAGTTGAATAAACAAACATATAATTATTACTTTAAACTGAGGAGAAGTCATAGTTTTTATTTGAGAATTGTTCTTTAATTATCAACCAAGCTTGTAAATTGAAGTTCTCGAAACATGCAAAATATTTTTTTTCTATTACAAGAGTCTACATCAAAAGTGAGTGCATGCTATCATCCATTTTGATGTCTTTAAATCCAGGACAATTATTTTCATGTCAAATTATTTTGCTAATTTTCCTTCCGAAATTATTGACTTTGATTTACAAGTGCTTTCACACCATGAATTGGATGATCTATCCTTTGCAAGAATTCTAAATATAGTTTTTTGAATTTTCTCTGATCTTCTATGCTGATAATGGACAGCTAAACTCTCTCTGACCTAGCTAAAGTTCATCACCTTTCTTTCACCTTTCTTTAGAAAAAGTTAATTCATCATATTCACTTGTTTGCGTCCTTAAGTGTCGGTGCAATATCTATATCAGTGGTTTTGTATGGTGCAAGATTCATTTTGCCCCTCCAATGGATGTATACCACCTTGATGCCCAGTGTGCAGATCTACACTGTACCACTAAGTGCCCCACTGTTCGCGCCTATACTAGTGGATCTCCGCTTATCGAGAGACAATTTCTCAGCAATGGGGCTTACGAGATAGAAATGTCAAAGCTCAGTTGTACAAATCTGAAACTAGGTAAGGTAACCCGATAAACAGACCTGCCGGAGAGAAGATGCACGGGAAGGAAGAAGGGCAGCGCTACAGGAGCCGATGATGCGGGACATCTTCGCCATAATTACCTCTCGATGCTTAAATTCCTGAATCCGCCACTAATTATACATGCGTTGAATCAGTTATGATTTCGTAGTTATTATAATACGGATTCGACCTAATTACCTAACTTTCATTTATAACAACTACGATAGCATAGCTGTTACAATATGTAACGGCTATCGTTATGCACGCCTATTTAAGATTTAAGTGGAAAATATGACATAAGATAATAATGAAAACAATATAAGTTGTGTCAGTTAAGTTGGCCTGCTTGGCCAAATAATTTAAACAGATTAAATTAAAATATTATTAATCCATTTAAAAGCAAATCTAAGCGGATCAATCTATGTAAGTTGCAAACCTCTATGCAAGTTGCAAGCCCAAGCGAGTCAGCCCATGGAGAGTTTGGGTTGAAAAAAAATCTACAAACTTAAAATAAAAAAACCTATTAGCTCTTAGACTTGATTCATCTAATCCATAAACTAAACTTAAAATTTTCCAACATTTTCTCTATATTTTTTTATTATTTTAATAGACTCATGAATGATGGACCTAGCTAACTCACAACCCGCATTGGATTAAAAATTTCCTAACCAGCTAGAATAACGCGCCAGCGCACCCCACCCCGCCATATAAAGGTTTTTGACAAGTCATCCCACCCGCTAAGGATTATCCCGTCTGACAACTAATCGAAGGACAGTTAAATAATTATATATGAATGGCTAATGGAATGAAATTCCCTTTATAAAAAAAAATTAAATAGGATTTAATTTCTGCCCAAACATTATCCCACTAAACACATCATAAGAAATAACAACACCACCAAAAAAACAAACTCCTAGCAACAAAACTACTTTCAGAGTAATTATATATACATCATACTTTCTGTCAAGTGCTTTCTTTTATTTAACATGTGATTAAAAGTTATATATGACAGAAATTAACTGCAGCAGTTTCAGTACTTTTCTAAATTCCAGTACCTGTAATTTGATGATAAAAATATCATCAAAGTAGATCGAGTAGCTAACTTAGATTTCACTTGTAACCCTAACAGCAACTGCAAATTCAACACTGTAGCAAGAACTTTTTGAGGTCTGGTGTCAATGAGTATTATGATCACCCTTCTGCTGGTTTTCTATGCATAGATTAGGACCTAATGATCATACAGATCACTGTACAGTTTCTTTGAAACTTTTGGTCAACCATATTGCAGTTTCTCGCGGGGAGACTTTTCCAGGACCAAACGGCTTTAACAAGACCCCCAGCTCGTTGAACCTCTCCTGTTGCAACAGCTGAGCACTGAATTCCAGCAAACCCTCCAAGGCTTCGGCTCGCTGCTGGTACGATGAGGTATCAAACCTCCTCTGCCTTGATTCTGATGATCCCCGGCTGGACATGTCTGTGGCGATCGGATTTCGGTCTGAAGAGTGGCTCCCATGGTCGCCTTCGGTTCGGAAGATTTGGACTGTGCATTTGTCCTTTGTGATTGATCGATCACCGTAGTGTGGGGTCGTAGAAGAGCCATGAGCTGAAGAGAGTCTGCGAATAGGCAACAAAGGATCTTCATAGGAGGCTAATGGAAATTCTGCAATTCTATCTATTCGCGGGGAGTTGACTGAGACATCAGGGGACTCCAGTCGGTGAAGAATCTCGAGATTGCACTTGTGATGGCTCTCGAATGTAGCTGTAGCTAAAGGAAGAGATGCTCTACGAACAATGTGATGAACACTTCTATCAGGTGGAGTTCGCGATGTTATCTGTATTGGAAGTACAATTACCAGTTGTGAGTATAACATGCAAATAAAATACAAAACAGGATCGGTAGCAAGTAACTTTTCGAGAAAACTGAACAATTGCAATTATGACTACCAAGACACTAAATCGATAAAGATTAATAATATTTATGCCAGCAGTTATAATTGCAAACAACTTTTCGACCAACCCTTCAAACTAAACATATAGGTCACCTGGCAGCTTAGTCAGACAAAGGACGGCTTTTGATCTTATGTGTACTTCAATACTCCATCAAACAGTAGGACAAGTTTATTTAAAAGTTCATAGTTAAAATTTTATGATATGGGAAGTATTATACTAAAGAGTAATTAGTATGCATCAGCGATGTTTATGGCCATACCGGTTCATGCTTTGGTCTTGTGCGAAATGTCTTTGAGGTCTCCACTGGTGTCCTAGGAGTTCTTGAAATTCTAACAGGACTGTGTTTTATGGTTTTAACCGTTCTTGTGTGTTTTCCACTCATAGCTCTCTCAATGCCTATCTCACCAATTTGACTGCTGCCGACAGAAAGATTCTTTATCCTTCGATTTTGATACTCAGAAAAATCTCTAATAGTTCGAGTGGAACTCAAGGATTTCTGCTCCACAGTGTCACCAAGTTTGTAGTTCATTTCATCTCCTAGCGATATCCTTTTTCTATCTTTGTAAATAGGATCAGTTTTGTCATCTTTAAATCTGATTTTGCGATTGTAATTGAAGCACGCCCGTGAAGGGCTACACTTTAGATTGACTTGAAGCACGTACGGTTGAAGATGTGGATGCTTCAGCAGCTCTGCAGCCTATTGATACATGAAGTAAAATTAACTAGGTTTTGATACATGAAGTAAAATTCCCTATATATACATACAGTTGGTCGATGTTCGGGGCTTTTTCTGAGCATGCTTCTAATTAGTCCCCTACTGCACACATGAACGATAAAAATAGTGAAATGGCAATCCTTTAGATCTACCAATAAAGCAAAATGTTTCAAAGAAGAGGAGAATAATGAAAGCTTACAATGCACCAGTATAGGAACTCGGTAGAGGAGCCACAATTGATTTGTTGATTTTATTTATCAAACCCTGCATATCCTGTATATGATAAAAATCCGCAAAGTCTAAGAAAACAATAACGGAGATTATAATCAACTTTTACAAGTAGACAAACAATGAATGTCATTTATATACGAGGAAAAGTTTAATCTAGACGCAGGCACTACACAATGCAGCACCTCATTCAAGAACACAAGTCAACAATAATCGTGAATATTGTATAAAGGCTCACAGAAACATGTATTTACAACTTTTGTTTTGAAAATACTATCAACTAGTTATCAGTTAAAATTTTCAGTTCTCTAAATGTTATGTAAACCTACTAATTTTATTTGACCATAGAAATCTAATCATAATATAGCTAAAATAAAGCTTTAGCCAAGAGTTTCTAGCAATGCGTTAAAGGATGACAGTAATTTCAGTAATAGAGAATCACATCTCATAAACAACAGTGAATGATACATTAAGTTAAACTTGTTTCCCTGGGGTAACTGAAAATGCAATAGCTTACATCCAAAATAAAGACTAGAGCAATATATGTGTAGATAGACTGTAGAATCCATTGAAACTTACAAAAGCTTTGAATGCAGGCTTGAGAGAAGTCATCTCGTAGATACAGCAGCCTGAATGGTGAAGTAAAATTGTGTAAAAGGTTGCTAGATCAGGAAAAAAAATGGAATATTTGTAGTACAAGTGAAAGGAATTTACCTAGAGACCAGATATCGGACTTGGAACCATATGGTATATCAGCGAGAAGTTCTGGGCACATATAACTAGGAGTGCCAACAACCTGCAGTAGAAATCTATTAATCTCGGTGTTGAGAAACTAAATAGATCTTTTAACAAATATTCTTTAATCAGATTTAATACTCACGGAACATGCCAGATCATCTGAGGATAAAATTTTAGCAAGACCAAAATCACCTGCAGAATGACTCAGTTTCAGCGTTTCATGTCCACTAAATCTCTTAAACTTGAACTAACCGATTAGTGAAAACTGCAATCAACCTTGAGAATAAGAACTTACCAAGTCGTATATTTTGATCTTTTGTCAGAAATATATTTGAACACTGAAGAGAAACAATGCAACATAATTAGCAAATATTTACTTTGGATCTATTATAAAAACTTGATCGCCCAGTAGAGAAATGTGAAAATCATTTAACATAAAAAGTTTGCACCTACTATATCACCATATAAACAGGGATCAATAACCTAATACAACAACAATTTCTTGCACCTTAACATCACGATGAAGAATATGATTCTTGTGCAAGTATTCAAGAGCCATAAGGAGTTGCACCAACCACTTGCAAAGTTTCTGGTTATAAAAATTGAAAAAGATTGAAGATCCGCTAATATATTGCAAAATGCAGAAAGTACTGATTCAGGAAAACTAGTATCTCCGATGATATCAAGTAATCAACCTCCTCAGAGAAAAGATGTCCATTCGCCTTCTTTATGGCTTCAGCCCTGTGAAACCACAGGAAAAAAGCACATTGATGAGTTTACCTACATTTAACCATTAATGAATAACTACTACAATTTCAATGCAGAACTTACATGTCACCTCCTTCGCAGTAACCTATCACAATGCATACATAGCATCCCTGAACAAAGAAAGAAAGAAATTAGGAAGGAAATAAAGATCCATTACAACAATGAAAGCAAGTAAATGATGTCTGGATCAAGGAAAATATGAAGATCCACCAATGACCAAACACGATGATAGATCACATCTATACTGAAAGTTGAAAAGTCAGTAAAAGAAATATGTTGGCATTCACAAGCCTAAAAAATATTCACTAATCAGAAAAAATCCGATGCAAACATCAAAATGTTAATGTATAATCACCTATAAATAGAGTGTCCTAATGATCGATATCAACAACGACAACAACAACAACCAATCAAAGGGAAAAAAAAAGAAGAGAAAATACTAAGTATAGGACTATCTATTGACTACTGAGTCTCCAACAACCTCCTAGCCACTGCAAAATTTCAATTGGACAGCTATACATATTGTAAAATGGCAGACAATGAGAGAAAAAATGGTCAGTTCAGTCAGAAATGCTGAGTCCACTATGACCCAACCTAATTTTACAATTGGGGTGTTGGGCATTAAATAGATAATTGACAGCATATTACTGCAATTAGTGTAATATAATAAGCCAGCAAAAAGAGACAAGAAGAATATAAAGAATGTCAAGACACTTATGTTAGCTGAAAATGTCATTTAGTTTCCGAGATTGACAAATCAAATTCAACTAAAGGGTGGATTTAGCATTTATAATGCCATTCGATAGTTTATAACTAATAAAAAGAAAAAATACAATAGCAAATCTACTGTTAATTGATTTTCAACTGAAGTTGGAGGATTCACCAACCTTTTCAACCCACGAATCTTTGTACTCTACAATAAATGGATTCTTCACTTTAGAAATAAGTTCCATCTGCAAAAGAAAAGGACAAAACAGAGATGGAGAAAAAGAGAGAAGATTTAGCATTAAGTTGGCAGAAGAAACATATGTTGCAAAGCATAACTAACAATTCAATCATTGTGATCATCTCACTAAAATGATATGGTCCTTAAAAATATGTTCAGAGAAGTCATTTATAAAGAAAAATTCCAATTAGTCAGGTACATGGAAGACACGTCAGTGGCATCAAGGCAGTTAATACTTCAAAAGTAATGTTAAA
Source organism: Zingiber officinale (assembly GCF_018446385.1). Lineage (NCBI taxonomy): Eukaryota > Viridiplantae > Streptophyta > Magnoliopsida > Zingiberales > Zingiberaceae > Zingiber > Zingiber officinale. Next base: position 133,986,157 of record NC_055992.1, read on the forward strand.
TTCCAATCAAAGCCAAGTTTAGGGAGGAAAGTAATTTTGCCCGAATGTGCTGAATGTAACCAAATGAAATGAATTCATATTGTGGGGAAAAAAAAGTTCCTCGGATTTCTGACCAGGAAAAGAAAGCCAAGTTAAAACAAATATATCAACTATGAAAATACTATAAGTGATTGATAAAGAGGTTCACCTCCAGGTGGGCAGACCGTCGGGTCCTGTTGGTCTGTCGAGCTAAACGGATCTTTTTCAGGACATACCTGCAACAAATCAACGTTTTAAGAGTAAGACTGCAGAAAAGAGAACCTAAGAAGAAAAGACAGGATACATCACAAGAAAATGGGGGGGAAAAGGATGTGTTCCTCACCGCTTGTTCTCAACCTTATGCCTCACCAGCAAAGCAGACCCAAATGCACCTTTCCCTATCTGTTCCAAAACCTCATAATTCTCCATTCTGGAATTCTCCCTCACTGGCCCAAGCTATCTCCAATCCAGATATGATTCTGCACGACCAACAACACATCAAAAACCAGGCTTTTCCATTCAACACCCACTTCCCTATTCCAGGAAGAAAAGGTAGTTTAATCGAAATTAGGAAGGCTAACACAGCCAAAAGATTTTTTTTTTTTAACAATAAGCAAAAATCAACAAATGCATATCCTATTTCTTCACTCTTTTCCCTCCCAACAACCAGAGTACCCAGCGACCCAAATGCGCAGCAAAAAGGAGCAGAAAGAACGTGACTTTAGCAAAGGGGTTTTACCAATAATTAGAAAATGGCCACACCAAAACCAAGCGTGGAGATCTCGCTCCACAGCGACCTAGAACAAGCCTCGAAACGGTAGAACTTAGTCGTCGGTGCACGGATCGAGCTAGATCTCAGCCCAAAAAGTCGCATTGAAAGTCACCGGCAAAGTGAACGCTGCTCTCCTCCATCGCCGCACACTTCCTCCTTCCCCTTCCCATTTGAGGCTCGAGTTTCATTGCTGTAGATTCGAGGCCGCAGCAGCAGCAGCAATGATGAGGACTGATGAGAGAGCGGCAAAGCAGGCGATGATTGCGGATTTCAAAGCCTCTCTCTCTCTCCTCTGATGCCTCTTCACCTTTTGCAACGCAACGCAAAGCAACGCAACGCAAGAAAGAAGAGTGGAACAGTAGTAGTGGGAAAGAAGACGATCGTTCAGGATCGCGTTGTAAGTCCGAGACACACTCTCCTCACTCCATCCAATAACACACGAAATTTGTTGGGCCCCACTTCTGTAGACGCTGTCTCTTGTTTCGCGGTCAATTCGAGTTACAGAAATCGCCATCTCGCATGCGGACGGAGAGAACACGAGACACGGAAAGTAACGTCCTATGCCGCCGCCACGAATCGCGTCGACGCCAGGGGCAATTCGTATCGAGACGTGGCCCCTTTTGGTTGGTTATAATATTACGTGCCTGTCGTGGAGTTCGCCTGGAGCCGGATGAGGAAGACTTTTTTTTCACTCTCGCACCCAAGTCCTCAACCTAATGGGTCCCTCTCTAAAGCCGTTGGTGAAGCGTATGAAAGATGAAGTAATAAATGGGGTGCAGGTCAAGGGTACATGAAGTATTGAAGGATCGGAGATCTAGCAGCTGTTGTGTTCTGGGGGGAGTAGGTGATGTTTCCCATATAAAAATTCTCATTAAAGATAAAAACAAAATTAACATAATTTTAATATAAAAGTACACGTCGGTGTGTGGGGATGGGTTTCCTTTCAATATTATTTTTTTTAATTTTTAAATTAAAAACGACAATATTAAACTAAACTATATGATATGAATGAAAAAATATTGTGTGAAAATTAAAAGACATCCTAAATTATATAAATGACAAAGGATGAGAATTGATGGAGGTAAATATTCGGTTAAAATTGAATCGAATCGAATTGAATTAATCGAATCGAATTGACTTTTTTTCGAATAAACTGAATCGAACTGATTTTCAATAAAAATCGAACTGAATTTTCAATAAAACCGAACAAACCGAACCGAACAAATCGATTTTTTCTAAAAATTTGATTTGGCTTAAAAAAAATTTTGGTTCGATCTAAAATTTATAGTCTAAAAAATCGATTTGGTTCAAAAATTCGAAATATTCGGTTTAACTGAATAAAAAATTCAAAACCGAACCCGAACCGAATTAACTGATTTTTTAGAAATAAAAAGCCGAATTTCCGAATAAACCGAACCAAATTTTTAAATTCGATCGGTTTAATTGGTTTAACCGAACTTTTGCACACCCCTAATTGTCGATTGCTGATCATGCTGCCCTACTACAACATCTTCATGGAGAAAGTCACTGCGCAGCTGAAAGATGGATCAATTCGGTCTATCAGAATTTAAAATCCTAGATTCGTCCTGAAGACAACATCCCTCTTTTAGTTTTAGACTATATTTCTAAATGCAAACATTGTCTAAAAGTTTTTGGAAGATAGATTAAGATGACATAAATATACAACAAATACAAGAGAATGTCCTTGCATTGAAGTAACTAGATCAACATCTTCAGGTACCACTCAGTCTCTTAATCAGAAAATACCTTTCTCATTTGCGAGTTGGATACTACTACAAACTATCTATCCGTGAGGAGTGATACAATTGCTAATAAGAGAGCAAGGTAGTCATTAGTTGATGTTGCCTTGATACAATCTCAGGAAGAAGCTTCTTTGTGCCTTCTGGTGTTTCTTCTTCCATAGATGAATTCTCTGAGTTGAATCCCGGGTCTTCTCTTAATTCTGGCTCTCTTGTTCATATGTTCTTCGTCAAATTTCAGCAAACTATATTTGATTTTTGGTATCTCGAATTCCAGCCTTCCAATTTTCTCAGACGCCTTTCTAGCCCAGTCAAAAATTTGCTTCCTCCTTTTGCTCTCGATATCAGATTCATAAATCTGGTAGGATGAGGAAGGAGAAAGGTTTTCCACATTGCTTTTCAGCTCATTGTTGACATCAATAAGCTGTGATAAGGATTCATCAGTTACTTTCAGTTGATCCTTGATGGAGTTGATTTCCGGCCGAGCCAAATGTCTAATCTTTATAGATTTTTCAGCACTCTTGTGTAGTTCTTGCAAACTTGCTTGTAGGACCGATAACCGTTGGGCATCAGAATAAAGCCACTTTATGACTCTCTTGTTCCACTCCTGGAGTGGTGCAACCTCACATGGCATATCTTGTTTCTCAGCAACTAGTCTGCTCGATGTGTAATTCTCTTCCTCTTCGTCACTCTGATAATATGCTCTATTGTTCTCTGTTAGCAATGATCCACCGGTATCGTTCTTGCTGCTATATCCTGTCCCCCAGACCTCGAACTTCTGGTCGGTTTCACTGTTTTCTCTATCCTTTCGTCCGTGAGAAAGAATTTTATTCCCACGTCGTGGAGGATTGAAAACAATATCAAGTTGTACATCTTTGTTGGTGTTTCTTTTGCGCCGCGATTTACTTGCACTTTTATCAGAATTCCGCTTCCCCTTTGATTGTAACCATTCGATTTCTTTCCATGCAGCCTCCAAACTGGCATGTGAATCAAACCGTTCCAGTTCGATCATACTTCCGGTGTTTATCAGCACCTCCTGAAGAACTTTGACTTTCTCCTGCAATTCATACAGTCGCATAGGTGTTGAGGCATTGCAGTCTGAACTAGCATCTTGATTGCTTGCAGTAGAAGGATAAAACTCGAGCTGATTAACCTGACCATAGTATAAGTTAAATAAGATCCTGTTTTTTTCAACTTTGTTTAATAGCAACTGATAAAAGGGGAAACAATACCTCTTCTATTTGACTGGTTGATGTTGAATGTCGTTTCGTGAGGGAAAGAGTAAGTTCTTCCAAAACGACAATGTCATCCCACAACAAGCCCAAGAAAAGTTCGTGCGCACTCAAGTCAGCCCTCAGTTCATTGTTTTCCTCTTCAAGCTCTCCGATCTTTTTCTCCAACTCATCAACTGGTTGACTTAGTGTGATCTCCTCTTGCACAACTTCCCTTTGCAGAATGGCATTACTCTGAAGGTTCTCGTAGGTTTCGATCAGTTCAAGAACTTTTGCTTTACATACTGTTGCATTGATCATCTCAAACAAATTCTCCTGCAGCAAGAAGCCACAATCATCCAACTCAAGATGTCTATGGTTGACCTGCGGTAGGCGACTACTCACAACCAAAGTTTGTGAACTTCGACAACAGTTCATGTTGCTTAACGGCACCTTGAGATTTGTGTTTTCCTCTTCTAGTAGAATGATCTTCTGTTCAAGCTTGATGGCCAACTCGTAAAGAAGTGCTCTTTCATTGCTTAATAGGGTTATTTCATATTCTCTATCTGAATTGAGGCTCTTAAAGATCGTAGAAAGGTAATCCGTGGCCAAAACTTCTGCTAGCATTACATTATCCTCCTCTTCGAGTTTGACCTTTGCTTGACTCAGATCCAAAAGTTTCTTTGAGATCGATTTACTTTCCTCGACCAATTTGGATACTTCAATTTGTAATGCCCGATGAACTTCTTGTGAATACATTAACTGTCTAAACAGCAAATCTACTTCAGCCTTCAGTGTAACCACCCTTTGGTTGCTAACCTGGATCTCCTTCTTCAGTTCTTCATTCGTCACATGTAACTCATCCTTCTTGCTTCTCAGCATCGTATACTCAAGTAATCTGACTCCAGATTCTTCGACAAGCACAGCCTTTTCAGCTCTCAGCTCAGCGGCATACTTCTGAAAGTGTTCTAAAAGGGCAAGAACTACTGAATTCTCAAGAAGTAGACGCTGCTTTTCATCCTTGGCATCTGAAATAGCATTTAGCATCTGTTGAATTTCACGTAAAGCAACCTGTAAAATAATGCCATTTTTTATATCTTCTATAGGGACGTATTGCAGATCAATCTTAAGCGATTGCATTAATAGTCGAACCCACTCCCTGAGTTTCTCGTTATTCTCAACTAAATATTGCATCTTTTGTTCTTGGTTCAGGCATTCCCTCTCAAGCTCCAGAATACGTCCCTCTGTGTGTCTCAATGCCTCTTCATCTTTGTGAGACTTAACTGAAAGAAACAAGTTCTCATCTTTCATCTCGCATAAACATCTCTGCAAAACGAATAACTCTATCTCAGCATTCATTATCTTTAGCTGCTCCATATCAAAAACGTCTTCCCTTTTGCAACATTCTTCCTCGAGCAGATGTATCTGATCAGTGAGTGCCTTCAGCTGACTCTTTCTGGACTGACTAAGGGTATTTTGTTTTTCCTTCTCGAGCTGTAACAATTCTTGCAGCTTAGCGACACAATGAAGCATCAAGTCTCTACCCTTCTCCAGAGTCAAATTTTTGTCTTCTCCCTCATGACATCTGCCCTCCAAACTCTCCAGACTCTTCTCGATTCCCACTACCTGATGTAAAACAAGAATCACTCAGAACAGGAATATCTATAACAACATAATGATAAATCTTTGTGGTTGCTGATTAGTTAGGTAGAATGGAAAAGGTATACTTAAACACATATATCAACTGCAAAGACAAATGAGAGACTGATAAGCACCCAACGCATACCTGAGATTCCTCTAATTCTTCTATTTTCATTCTTAGACTATGTAGTTCATCGTTGGCATTTGAATGTGAAGCTTCAAGTGCTGCATTTTTTTCTGACTGCCACTGCATATGGTTTAAGTTTTCTAGATTATGATGTGCAGTTCGATTCATCTTGAGTGTATCTGCCAACTCAACATTATTAAGTCTTGAATCTTTTATCGATACCTGAAGGGATTGTACCTTTAAATTGACTGCTTGTATTTCCTCGAGTAGCATATGATACTTCCCTTCCGAATCATATTTGTTGTTTGTTAGACAATGTAACTCCAGCTGAAGATCTTCATTTTGCTCAATATGATCAATTTCATCTTCAAATTTCCTTCTTAAATCCATTAGTGAAATTATCTCATCCTGAAGAGTCGCTATTTTTAAAGCAGATGATAGCTTGTGCTGCCTCAACCTGCCATTTTCCTCCCTCAGATTCTCAAGTTTTTCTTCTGCATCCTTCAACTTTTCAACTCCACTTTTAATCTCCAATTCCAGGTGCTTTATCTCCTTAGTGTGCTGCTGCTTTATCGATTGGCAAGTCATTTCAGCCGTCAAATTTCTTTGTTGTTCATTTTGTAAGGACATGTTGAGAATCTCCAGCTCCTGCGCCTTCCTATCAAGATTTTCTTTTTGCTTTCGTATTTTCTGCTTTAGAATGTCAAATTCCAACTGCAAAGAGTGGTTTGTCTCCGAAACAAGACTTTGCTCTTCGGCACTGTTTAAACTTGAAGCCTCTATCGTCATCTCATCATTGAGCTGCTTAAGTTCTGCTTTGATGTGGGAGATTTCATGCTCCAGGTAAGATAATCTTGCGATCGATACTTCATACTGAACCAAAACATCTTGTTTTTCAGATTTTTCATTAAAGCAGACCTCCTTAAGGCACTGAATGTCATTTTCACTTTTATCAGCACATGCTGACTCTGAAGCGATTTGTTGCTTCAGTTCCTGGTTTTCCTTCAACAACCTGGAATTTTCTTTCCAAAGTAATTTATAATCTAAAAAATTATCTTCGGTCTCATTGCCAAATGCAGCACCAGCTTTATCCTCTTTGCTTGGAAACATTTCATTTATTTGCTTCAAAATGTTTCCAAATGACTCCACCTTACTTTCGTCAGAATATGCCTCGTCCAATGTCACTGTTTCACCGCACAATGACAATCCTAAAAGATCACGGAGTAAAACATCATCGTCAGGGTCAGAGATTCCCATAGGCAATTGATGGTTATTCATTCTCGAACCAGGAGCAGGAGATTCATGTAGAGACTCAACAGAAATTTCATCCGGGATCTGGTTGGGAAATGCTTTTACTATAGTTTGATGAGCCCGACGCAGTGCCCCAGTCGCATGATCATATCTTTCTGCTAGAGCACGGTATGCTCGATAAAATTCCTCCACTAGATTTATAAGCTCGGGACGTTTCTTATAGTACATTTCAGCTCTTTGGGCGAAGGAATCAGCATCTTCCTCTATAAGCCCGATCATTGATTCAATCTTGTTATCCATATCTGTGTGTGAATCAATAAATTCCACCATTTGGAGAGAAAACGTATGATTCAAATAAAGCTAAGAGGGATATTATTCCAAAACAAAATCATTGTCGTCCATTGGATTGTATAGACAAGACAAATGGGAATAAAACATGTAAACTATTAAACAAAATGAGAACAAGTAACAAAACAGCCAGGATTGTCTTCGATACTTCCATGACCAGCAAAAGGAAGTGTCTCCCTTTTTAATAGTGTTTTCTGTGTATCGAACATGAATGCTCCCTGACATAAAGAAGGCACTTTTTTATTTTTCAATTACCTTCAAAGGAAGATTTATTGACAAGCAACATTGTAGTTTTTTTTTTTCATTTAATCATTGTAGTTCCTTTCGGTATAAGGGTACTACATTAAACAATTTCTCTGGAGACAACTAAAACAAGCTATAGTTCAGTATGTTAACCAATCAAAAGGATTGTCTAACATCATAAGTTCACCATCAATTCACTGAGACACCAAATAATCAAGGACAAAATCATCATATGAGTGCTCCTCTTTCATTTTTTTTTATCAAAAGAACGTCCCACCCCACCAGCCCCCTCCATAAAATGACACAACATCTCTTGCCGCACACATTAAATCCTAGTTGTATGAACAAGACAAGTCTACGTTGTATCAGCTATGATTTCGTAACTGCTACCATAGTTATAAAAGCTTCAATTTCATAGTTTTTACAACATGAATGTTGTTGAACACTTGAACATGATAAGTTCAAGTTGTAATAGCTACGGTTTGTAGTAGCTACAACGTGAATATTGTTGAACAGGACAAGTTCGTAGCTGCTACTACATGAATATTAGGTGAACATATCAAATCCGCATTTTAGCAACTATGAAACTGTAGCTGCTATAATGTGAATGTTTTTGAACTGGCTACCAAAAAATCGAAACTGGACTGCTAAAAAGTCAAAACTCATCAACTAGCATACTTGAGGACAGCTGTGTCATTTTATAGGGAGGGTTGGTGTTGGTGGGGTGGGGTGCCCTTTTGATAAAAAATCAAAAAGGAACACCCCTTTGATGATTCCAGTAAAAAGGTGCCCTTTTGATTATAGCCCAATAATCAAACTACCAAAGAAGTGTAAGGAACGCAGAGGGTTGGGGGTATTAGAGACTCCAAAGCCTATATCAGCTTTACATGCATCAACATCGATTAAAGATTAAAAACTCTAACCATGCTTGCGATATCGAATAACACAAAAGGCATTCCTCTAACCGATAGTTTGCATTACTAAGCTATAGCAAGAGCACATACAAGAGACTTCATATTGCAAGATATAACCAACATGTTTGTACTTAGCATATACATCTGCTCTAAAACCCTATGGCAAATAGATAATCTGACCTTTAAATAAATGGTCTATCTACTTTTTTTAGTCAGGAATCGATTGTTTATTTACCATGAGAACACATAGCAGGCTAAATTTGAATGCTATAATGGAACCAATACTTAGAGTATAAAGTGAATCAATTGATCTCTCTGCAAAGGGACAAAGATGAGAGCAACGTGCATACCGGTAAGGTTATCCCGAAGCCATTTAGAGAGCTTGGGACTGATATGACTATCCCACCACCATGAATACAAGCGCCGGGATTCAGCACATGACAATGTCGCCATGAATATAGTGTATCCAAAGGAACCTCTATAACAAATGGCTCTGCTCTGCTTGTATTAATATAAATGACTGAAGAACCAAATAATTCCCACAGATTGCTATTATAATTGTGTTACAAACACTCATGGAGAACCATCTGAGTAAAAGGGAAAGGTGGTGAAGTTAAAACCGAGAATAAGAAACTTGTAAGGAATGACTATAAATACCTCTTCAATCAATGATCAATCAGGAACTAGTTTTGCTACATATGCCCAAAGAGAGCATGGGCAGAGATCAACCCTAATGTTCGGAGGTTGTGGCAATCAAACTTCGAAGATAAGTGAAGCCCCGAGTTCTGAAACAAAAAAGAAATGATGGTAGTGTTACAGATTTAACAAAGGCAAGTTTTAAGATCCACTACTTAAACCATGAACACCATGATGCGACAAGAAGCAAAGAAAAATAGGGAAACCGAAAGGTAAACGAAACCCCTGGATATTTCCATTCAATTGCACAATGAACTGGAGCAGAAGCGGAGATCTAAAAGCTCAGGGCGATCGGAGAAAAAACCCACGCAAGCAAAAAATCATGAACCCTAAAAACACGAACTTTTCGCCAAAAACAACCCGCAAGATCGCGTTTTGCTCACCCGGCCATGATTCGATCAGCAGCAAAAGCAGCGAGGAAAAACAAAAACACACTTTTTAGTAAGGAATGATTTCTTAATCAACCAGAAGCCAAAAATCCCAGCTGCTCCGCCACCAACTCTCATCCCGATTGCTACCCCTTCGCCTCTCCTTCGAATGCTCCAGGCGAGGGACTACAGACGGCAAGAGCCTTGCCAAGGAACATTTTTGGGAAGAGAAAATGGCAGATAAGGAAAGGCTGCGGGATCGGGACGCCAAAGTTGGCAGAAATTACGCATGGAATTGAAGATTGGAATAAATGGAGTGAAGCAATCTGCACACTGCGAAGTCAAAAAACTACAGTGTGTAAACGCGCAATTTTACATGCGCCAAAAAGAGATGAACAGAGCTAATGCGTGTGTCTGTGAATTTTCTTGTTTAGGGCCTGAAATTTAGGTTTATCTCTGTTTAGCCCTTGGTGCGAGAATTATTTAATTTGATCCATTATATTGGGTCGTATTTAAAATCGTGAAAATATTTCAAAACACTGTTAATGTGTTTTTTACCATTTCAATATAACTCTCGATGTTTTAGTCTATGGCAATTTTAATACTTTTTATATGTGATTGTTCACTTGATCAGTCATAAATCATCAAGCTAAATTTTTGATTAGACTGGATGTATTTAAGTATATCTCTTGTTATGTCTTAATCATCTATATTAATAACTAGTAATTATTCATATTTTATCTTTTTTATTGATCTGAAAATAAATCGATATAAATGAATCATCTTTTACTATATAAGTCACCACTCATTACAAGATTAATTAATAAAACATTAAAAATAGAAATGTACAATGCAAAACAGCCCAAGAATATATGGAGTACCTCTCAATAAAAAATGAAAGTAGGGGTGTGTTTCTGTAAATAAATGAAAAAAAAAAACAGAATATCCTTCGACATAATGGAAACTATAGGTGAAAATGAGAGGATGTTAAAAATTACAAGTGTAAAAATGTAAATTACTCCTTAATTGACTATGCATTTAAGGAATTTGTACAATATTCTTTCTGGCTTTTTGTCCTGTGCTTTCCTTGTCAAACGGATGGTCCTTGTGAGGATGGAAGAAAGATTAATATAATTTTTTTTAAAAAAATGGATCATTATTGTAAAAAAAACATTAAAAAACATGAAATATATATATATATATATTCATGGTGATATAACTCATTTATCTTCTATTCTCATACAATAATGATTTTATAGGAGTGTAGCGTTCATTGCCCACGGCAAAGTGCAACTATATATATAATAGTGATATTTTTGAAGAGTACATATTTCTCCGTGGCTAGGATTGTTAATGAACCAAGTGTTCGTGAATAAATTTGATGTTCAGCTTGGTAAGAGTTTATTTATGTTCGTTCAATATACATAAGATTAATTAAACAAACAATCTTGAACAGCTCGTTAAGCTAAACAAACAAGCTTGAATACATATATGTTCAGTTTATTAACGTTCGTGAACAATTTCGTAAACAATGTTCGTGAACAATGTTCGTGAACAACGTTCGTAAACAATGTTCGTAAACAACGTTCGTGAATAATGTTCATGAACAATGTTTGTGAACAATGTCCACGAACCATATTTATTAATAAAACTTTTCAATATGCTAAATAAATAATAAAATAAAATAAAATAAATTTAAATTATCAATCTTAATAACCAATCAAATAATTAAAAGTTTCAAATAATCAAACAAGCTTGAATTGAGAATTTCATAACATTTAAACGAACCAAGCTCAAACCAAGCTCAAGTCAAGCTTGAACCAAGCTCAAACCAAGCTTGAATTGAGAGTTTGATAATATCTAAATGAACCAAGCTCAAGTCAAGCTTCAAACAAGCTCAAGTTCATAAAAAATAAATCAAGTCAAGCTTGAACACTCATTTCAAAAGCTTGGTTCATTTTAAGCTCGACTCGGCTCGCCTCGGTTATCTTATCAAACAAGCTTGAACACCCCAAAGCTCAGCTCGGCTTGGCTCGTTTACAACCTTATCCGTGGCTATAGTGTCATGATAGTATATTTAAATTATCATTTAGGAATTCATGATTTGATTCTTAGAAATGATGTATTGATAGAATTTTTTTTTCAAATATAAGCATAATCAAATGATGCTATGAACATTGCGTACCTTTCTCGATTTACTCTGGTAACACCGATTTACTCTGATGGCTGATGGAAAATTTTCATATAGTCAGGTCGGTCATCCTAAAAATAATCAATAAGGCTAACTGAGATTATCAATTTTTTTTAATAGTGATATTTTTGAAATGAGATCTATGGTAGATGTCATTTTAATTTTATTTGTTTATAAAAGAAATACTAAAAATGACAATTAATTGCACCATCTTAATTTTCACCTAATATTCAAATAGCATATCATACTTTTTTTCAAATCACTTATTAGTTTTCCAAAATACTCCTTAATCCGTTGTTGTCTACCTTGCTCAGCTTTATGTTCAACCGATAGTTACTTGAACAATCTTTCTCCGCTCCTTGTTTGTCGGGTGAGTGTTCAAATAAGCATTCAAGGCAACAGTGAAGTCATGGCTAGGCACCCCACTCAATCGCTCAATCGCAATTATATCATCATCATGACAAAAGATGCATGCGCTCATCTCTAATGCCCCGTCAATCCATCCCAAGACCAATATAGATATGACGCAATTATACCACCACAATATCACTATTGATAGTCACTCAATCAGCTAGGTTAAAGTTTAACGATGGCAAAGTCGAGCAATCGCCTTGGGCCCTCAGCCACTTCTTCGAAAAATATGGAATCGTCACATCAGCGGCCCCCCTAGAATCGGTCCCACGGATATTTAAGAACATGAATGGGACCAAACACTTGCCCCCCATAAAAACCCATTCAATTATTAACCTCTTTTATGGCTAATTTTCAAAAACGCCCACAAATATTAATAGCTTTCCATAATACCTATCGATATTTTTTAATATCAAAATGTCACTAAGATTTTCAATCCATCAGTAAAAATGCACGTTGTCTAAAGACAAAGCACCTATTTAACCCTCCTAAATTACTATCTAAACCACTCATTTGCTAGTGAAAATTTACAAGGCACTTTGATATTAACAAAGCATCGAGGGGCGTTTCAAAAAGGTAATAAATATTAGGGGTATAGTAAAAATTACCCAAATAATGCATCCGGTCCTCCACCGTGTTGAGGACAAAAGTATTATTTGACGTTGTTTCTTCAAGGGAGTCACGTGGAAAGGTTAGATTTAGTGTTGGATATTGATCAAGTGTAGGGTTTTGATGATTTTTGTATGTATGTGTGTTCAGTAGCTTTCGAACTTGGATCGACGGTTGAATCGATTCATCTCTCATCTTTGAGAGATATTTCGCTTTTTTTACCTATGATCCGGTGGCAAATAATGGGGGTCCACATAGAAAAGGGTCAATGACACAGGAGAGTCAAAGGTCCGGCCTAGTTGGGAGGAAGTCAAAGGTTCGGCCGAGCAGGGAGGAATCCCTTAGCCGACCGGCCTGGGTAGACCCCGGGCCAGCACGAAGACAGCTCGACCTTGGGTCGAGCTTCCGACGCTCACAAGTTCCTTTATAAGGGAATCACTATGCCGAGTAGCTGGAATGCTAGGCCGAACGACAGAATAACTAGTCGGTGCCCCATCCGAACATATGATTGATCGCCCCGCTCACCCGGTCTGAGGTACGAGTATACCCGGGCGCCCGGGAGGTCGAGCGATTAGCCCGACCAGCCCGGTTAAAGACAAAAGGCTTAGAAGAGGGCAAAGGGGCAGCCAGTGATATCATTTTCGAGACGTCTGTCGCCGACAAGCAGCATAGTCGGTGGCCGAGCCATACCAAGGATCGTACGGAGGAAGTTTCCGCTGACATGACAGAGATATGTTCAGACAATTGCAGCATGACGTCAGATATGCTTTTCTGACACAGCCATCCCAAGGTATGCTTTGAGGAACGTGCACGCCTCGGGAAGCGTGCACGCGCCTCTCCGAGGTCCTATATAAAGACCCCCGGACTTCGACGGAGATATGATTTTCTCCTTGTCTACTGTTGCCACGGTGTCTATTCTGCCTCTTCTTGCCATCGCCTGACTTGAGCGTCGGAGGGTCGTCGTCGGGAACCCCTTCCCGACCCGACTTTGTTGCAGGTTCATCGGAGGCTACGACGTTGCGAAGATCACCGGGGAGCAGCAGAGAGCGCCACGTCCCCAGTTTCCATCGACTCAGTGCGCGGACAAGATCAAATTGGCGTCGTCTATGGGAAAGCACCTGAATCTGAGCCGAGAAGATGGAAGAAGCTGGACGCCAACTTATGGTAACGCTCTCTCCCGAGGAGCTCGAAGCACTCATCCAAGCGCGAGCCGCAAAAATGGTGGAGCAACAACAGAAGACTCAAGCAGAAAGGATAGCGTAATAGGCCGCCTCGGTCTCTGGAGGTCGAGCAGCCATGGAGGAACGACCAGAACAATATTCTACGTGGGCTCAGAACAAAGGGCAGACCGGCACACCAAGAGACACGCCGGCCGCCCCCATTCCATTTCATCAGGCATTGTTCCAGACCCCGTCGGAGCTGGCCCTAGCCAACTAGGGATCGTCCGACTAAGCGCCCATGCGGGATGCCAGAAAGGGGAAAGCACCGCGTACAGAATCATCTCCCGAGCGGGTCAATCGCCAGTTCTCTGAGGCGATTTTACAAGACCCGCTCCCGAAGCATTATGCTCCAATATCGATAGGGGAGTATAATGGCGTAACTGATCCGGACGACCATCTCGGTAAGTTCGATAACGCTGCTACTCTTCATCAATACACCGACGGAGTTAAATGCCGAGTCTTCTTCACTACATTATCCGGCTCGGCTCAACGTTAGTTCCGGAGGTTGCCGGACGGATCGATTAAGAGCTTCAGAGATTTCCAAACGATATTCTTCCATCACTTTGCTAACAGCCGACGCTATCAGAAGACTAGCGTTAGCCTTTTTTCCATGAAGCAAGGCCCGAAAGAAACTCTCCGAGCCTACATCCAGCGCTTCAACCAAGCAGCTATGGGCATCCCCACGGTCTCGTTTGAGACAATGATGCATGCCTTCACACAAGGCTTAGTCGATGAGGACTTCTTCCGCTCGCTCATCAGGAAGCTGCCTCGCGACTACGACCACATGCTGAAAAAAGCGAGTGAGTACATTAATGTGGAGGAAGCACAAGCGGCCTGAAAGAAGGAAGCGCCGGGCGAACCCCCATCCCAAGCCGAATGGAGAATGCATATCAACCAGCAACCGCCAAAAGGGCCACGTGCTGAGGGGATGAGGCCACCTCAAGATTTCGGATCGTCCGCCGTTCAGCACATTGCGGTCGAGCGGCCTCGGCAAAAAGGCAAGGTATGGACGCCTATGTTCTGCAAAATCCATCAATCAGTCACCCATAATACTCAAGATTGCCGAAGTCTCCCCCCAGTCAGCCAACCTGAGCCGAGGATCTATTGTCGTCGGTCACCTTCACCGGACAGGCGAACTCAGCATCAACACGCCGAGCGGCGAATTATCAGGCGTTCACCCGAGCGGCACCACCATCAGCAGCAACATCACCAGGCAAGGGCCAACCCTCGAGTCTCCCACGAGCAAGACAGACCATTTGCTCGGGAGGAAGAAAATAGAAGTAATTTCGCTCGGGGGGAAATCAATATCATCGCCGGTGGGCCAACAAGTGGGGACTCCAACCGAGCCCGCAAGTCGTACACCCGACGATTGGAAATGCATGCCGTGGGATGCAGCCAAGAGAAGGCGAGCGGGCCGACGATCAGCTTTGGTCCTGGCGACCTCAAGGGAGTCAAAGTGCCGCACGATGACACCCTCATCATCCGAGCGGTAATAACAAACTACACTATTCATCGCATCTTCATTGACACAGGGAGGTCGGTCAACATAATCTTCAAGAAGGCGTTCGACCAGCTCCAAATCGACAGGGCGGAGCTACTACCAATGACCACGCCCTTATTCGGATTCACGGGGAACGAGGTTCAGCTAGTTGGTCAGATTAAGTTGTCCATCTCGCTCGAGGAAGAGTCACTTAGAAGGACGCGGACTGCTAACTTCATCGTTGTAGACGCTCCCTCCGCCTACAACGTCATTTTGGGCCGACCGGCTCTCAACGAGTTTCGGGCGGTCGTCTCAACTTTCCACGAGAAGATCAAATTCCCCGTGGAAGACCAAGTGGGAGAAGTTAACGGCGACCAGTTAGCAGCGCGTCGTTGCTATGTGGAGATGGTGCGAGCAGAGGCAAGATCCGCTCGGAAGGCCCCCCTCATCGAGGTAAATACTATAACCGAGAAGCCGCCTACTTTTGTTTATGAAGAAAAGGAGGAGGTACAAATTCATCCGGCTCGACCGGAGGTCATGATGTTCATAGCCTCTGACCTGGAGGCAAACCAGAAGGAGGAGCTGACCAGGTGTCTCCAACAAAACCACGATGTCTTCGCTTGGTCGACGCACGAGTTGCCAGGAATCTCGCCGAGCATCGCACAGCACGAGCTACATGTCCGGCCGGACGCTCGGGCCGTCAAGCAGAGGAAGCGGGACTATAGTACCGAGCAGAACGTCATCATACGGGCGGAAGTCGAGAAGCTTCTGGAGGCCGACCACATACGCGAGGTGTAGTTCCCAAGATGGCTCGTAAATGTGGTGCTAGTCTCCAAGCCCGGCAACAAATGGAGAGTCTGCATCGAATTCCGCGACCTGAACAGGGCGTGTCCGAAGGATTTTTACCCGCTGCCCCCGATTGACCAAATGGTCGATTCGACCGCCGGGTGCGAACTGATATGCATGCTGGATGCATATCAGGGCTATCACCAAGTACCGCTCGCCCAGGAGGATCAAGAGAAGGTCAGTTTCATCACGGCGAACGACACTTATTGCTACAACGTCATGCCGTTCGGACTGAAGAACGCGGGGGCTAGGTACCAGCGACTCATGAACAGGGTGTTCCGGAAGCAGATCGGGTGAAACCTAGAGGTATATGTTGATGATATACTCATTAAATCATTCCGAGCGGCTGACCTCGATGCAGATATGGAGGAAACTTTCCAGACACTACGGGCGTACAGGATCAAGTTGAACCCGCAGAAATGTCTGTTCGGAGCAAAACGTGGTCGTTTCCTAGGCTACATAGTCACTGAGCGAGGCATTGAGGCCAACCCTAGCAAAGTCAAAGCGCTACAGGATATGCCGCCGCCCTGAAACTTAAAGGAAGTCCAGCGTCTCACGGGCCGCATAACAGCGCTATCCCGGTTCATCTCCCGGACGCCCGATCGGAGAATGCCCTTCTTCAAGATCCTACATCGGACGACCAAATTCCAATGGGATGAGGAATGTGACCGAACATTCAAAGAATTGAAGGTCTACCTAAACTCATTACCTGTATTAGCTAAGCCATCTGTCGGCGAGCCCCTCCGCATTTATCTGTCTTCAACCGAGCATGCGGTCGGTTCGGCGCTAGTCAGGCAGAACGGCGAAGAACAACCAGTGTATTTTCTTAGCCACATCTTAAAGGATGTTGAGTCTCGTTACACTGGTCTTGAGAAGCTTGCCTTCGCACTTGTTTTGGTCGCTCGAAGGCTCTGGTCATATTTTCTGGGGCATACGATTATCGTCATGACGAATAGCCGCTTAAGCCGAGTTCTACTGAACCCTGAGGCGTCCGGGCGGCTGATCAAATGGACGACAGAGCTTAGTGAGTTTGATATATAGTATAAGTCCCGCACGACAATCAAGGCGCAGGCGTTGGCAGATTTCATCACCGAGGTACAAAATCCTGAGCTCGAAGCTACCTGAAAGGTGTATGTAGATGGATCGTCCACTCGGCAAGGAAGTGAAGTAGGTGTGCTGCTGGTCTCCCCCCACGGAGAACGGATGCACTTATCCGTACGACTGGAATACAAAGCAACCAACAATGAAGCTGAGTATGAAGCGCTTATAGCAGGTCTGCAGGCTGCTCGGCATGTGGGAGCTAGCAATGTGTTAATTCATTCAGACTCACAGTTGGCCGGTCAACAACTTGCGGGGGCATTTGAGATAAGCAACATTAGGCTAAAGCTTTATGCGGAAGCCTTCGCCAAACTAAGGGTCGGTTTCCGAAAGGTGCTAGTACAGAAGATCCCCCGCTCGGCCAATCAAACTGCAGATGAATTGACAAAGCTGGCCAGTTCGATAACACCTATCGTCATTGAGCAGCCAGTCGAGCAAGTGTCCCTGGTAGCTCATATCGATCGGATGGAGGGACTCACATTCCCAAATAACTGGCGAACGGTTATAACCGAGTTCCTGAAGTCCGGAGCAACACCATCCGATCGGTCGGAGGCACATCTGCTCAGAAGAAGAGCTGGTCGTTTCGTCCTCATTAGCGACCAGCTCTACAAAAAGGCGTTTTCCAGACCTCTGCTTAAATGTGTCGGCCCGGAGGACGTGGACTACATTTTGCAAGAAGTGCACCAAGGCTCATGCGGCGGGCATCCGGGCGGTCGTTCGTTGGCAAGGAAGATTCTTTTAGCCGGCTACTTTTGGCCAGCTTTACAGGAGGACGCCGCCCGGACAGTCTCCACATGCTTATCCTGTCAACGATACCACAGCTTCTCACATCGTCCCGTGGAAGAATTAAAAATTTCCACGGTGTCCTGCCCATTCAATCAGTGGGGCATGGACATTGTGGGACCATTTCCAATGGCGACCGGACAGAGAAAGTTCTTGCTAGTAGCAATGAACTATTTTTTCAAGTGGATTGAAGCCGAGACGCTAGCTAAAATAACCGAGGAAATGGTCAAGAAATTTATATGACAGCATATCATTTGTTGGTTCGGCATCCCGCGGCGGCTCATCTCCGATAATGGGAGACAGTTCTCGGGTCAACATCTCAAGGAATGGTGCGAGGGGTACAGCATTCAGCAAGCTTTCACCTTTGTAGCATATCCCCAAAGTAACGGGCAAGCCGAAGTAATCAATCGGGAGATCTTACGAGTTCTCCGGGCTCGGCTCGACCATGAATGTGGCAGTTAGTGGATAAGCTGCCCGGGGTATTATGGGTGCTTCGAACGTCGCCCAAGGAGGGAACAGGAGCGACCCCCTTTCACCTGGTGTACGGGGGAGAAACCATCGTCCCGGTAGAAGTCGGGATAGAGTCCGACCGGATAAAAGTCTATGACGAAAATAATGCTGAGCGGAGGCATTTGGAGCTGGACTTGGTGGACGAGATGCGAGCCAAAACCGTCGTTCGATTGATAGCATATCGGCAGAGGATGAAGCAAAACTACAACAGAAGGGTAATTCCCAGATCTTTTCAGGTCGACGATCTCGTCTGGAAGAAAATCAAGTCGGTCGGTGACGTGACCAAGCTGGGAGCTCCTTGGGTCGGGCCGTTCAAGATTGTAGAAAAGTTCCGTTCGGGCGCCTATTATCTCGAAGATGAAGATGGGCGCAAGCTAGAGCGACCGTGGAGCACAAATCACCTCCAGCCATATCGAGCTGGGTGAAAGGTGTGTCATTGTAATTCATAATGTTCAATTCTATTGTATCTTTTGACCGCAGGAGTAAAGTCAAAGGAACAATTTATGCCGAATGAAGACCGTCGAACGGCGACATTAAATCCCTGAGTCGGAATGGCGACTATAAACACACCGGTCCGAAGACCGTCGAGCGACGACGTTAAATCACTGAGTCGGACCGGCGACTATAAACACACCGGCTCGAAGACCGTCGAGCGGCGACGTTAAATCCCTGAGTCGGACTGGCGACTATAAACACACCGGCCCGAAGACAGTCGAGCGGCGACGTTAAATCCCTGAGTCGGACCGGCGACTATAAACCCCCCGGGCTGAGGACTACTGAATACCACTTGGGAAAAATGCGTGTGAAGAAGTAACATTAGCAGAAACGGAATTTTATAAAAATAACACAGTCGAGTAGGTTGAAAGTCAGATTAAAGCAGATAATTGTAACTCGCAGAATGACAAGCATACAGATACACATCAAAACACAAAAACAAAGACAAAGCTGAAAACGCTCCTCACTCCAAGGCTTCAAAAATGGGCTCGGGGATGGTTTCTAGCAGATCGGCGAAGTCTTTAGGAGGGATGGAGGCCGTCTCCGGAAGTTGACCCTTAGCCTTCAGATAAATTGTTGTCGCCCGGATGACTTCCTCAAAGGCTAGAACTAGCCTATCGCTAAACTTCTCGCCAAATTCGTCCGAGCGGAGATAGTTTTGTTTCATCACCTCAAAGCGGCCTGATTCACTGTCTTGATATTCCTTTAGCACAGCTCGGGAAGCGTCAAGAGCGTCTTGGAGATCTTTCTTGTCTCCTTGAAGTTTAGCTTCGGCGGCCGATCGACCCTCCTGCTCAGCAGATAACAGATCGACCAACTCCTTGAAGCGCTGCTCTAGCGCTCGGGTCTGCACATTCTTTGCCTCTAAATCGGAGACGACCCTATTTTTTCTATTGGTCACCAGCTTCATCTCCTGGTCGTGAGACTTAACTTGGGCTTCAAGCCCAGCTACCCTGGTCTCCAGGTCAGAAGACTTGTGTCGCTCGGCCGCTAGTAATTTCTCCGATTTGTTCAGCTTGGCTCGAAGCGTGGCGTATGAGAGCCCCTGAGCTGGCGCCCCTCCGGAGATTTGAAGCTTTTTCAATTCTTCCTCCAGTGCAGCCAAGCGGTTGCTGACCACGATGTTCTCTACCCAGTTCTGCGCACAGAGGAAATAATATCACGAACCAAGTCAAATAGTCATGTAGTGTGTCAAGAAGCATACCCCGGTAGCTTGCTGCAAGTGGATGTTGCCGAGCTGACCGGGAGTCATCAAGGAGACGTGGGCCCTCGCATCCTCTCATATCTTGGCGAGCGGTCTGCGGATAGTAATCTGATGCTCAGGGGTGACTGGCTGATCAGCCGCCAGAAGAAATTCTTCTGTTGGGAGATGGAGGACGACCTTAACCACTCGACGACCGCTCGGATCATATTGAGCTGAGGTTGCACGCTCGGATGACTCGCCGAGTGGGGTGGATATTATACCAGAATGCCTAAGCCGAAGAGGAGCTCGTGGCTGGGAACTGACGGGTGGCGCTCCAAGGGAAGCCACCGACAGATCAATCCGGGAAGGAGTTCGATCCAAAGAAATGGCTTCGATTGGAGCAGGGGTCGGGGCGATTGCTACAAAGGGGGCGCCGACTGGCTCAGTCACCGGTTCCACAGATGTAGCTGATTGGGTGTGGAGATCCGTCCGGCGCCATTTGCGTATTATCAGTGGGGGGTCCTTGGTCGAGTGCCCCGCTTCTTCCTACGCAGGTTGTCCGGCAGACGAGATAACATCACCGACCAGTGCAGTTGTAGGGATCCGAACGACCGACTCTCCAACCGCAGGTGAAGCTTCTCCGCTTTCACCCTCGTGTGAGCCGACCGGTTCGATGTCTAGATCGGCCATCTCCTTCGCGGCCGCCGCCTCCACCTCGGCAGCTTTCAACTTCATCCGATCAGCAACCTTGGCGCGCCACATGATGTCGGCTGCATAAAAGAAGACAAAATCAGTTAGACTAAAAGAAAGGGGGATGAGGAAAATGCTAACCCATGCTGCTCAGAAGTTTCGTTCTGATCGGGCTCAGTCCAAATATATATAGCACCCCCTCGTGGAGCAGCTTGTTGATGTTAAATCTTTGCTCGGCTAGCAAGTTGGCTGCGTGAAGGTAATCTGGCTGGCTCTTATATTTACCGAGGTCCGCCGGGCTCGGCACAGTAGTCTGTCATTTGGTGCGGAAGGAAGGCCGCTCGGGAAAACGAAGATAGAAATAGTTTTCCTTCCAATGCTTGTTCGAGGTCGGCATCTTGTCGAAGAACACAAGACCGATCCGCGACTGGAAGAGAAAAGTACCCCACTCGGACTGTTTGAGATAGTAGAAGTAGTGGAAGGTCTTAGGGACTAAGGGGATGTCGTGCAGCCTAAAGAGGACAACCACCCCGCACAACAACCTAAAGGAGTTAGGGACGAGTTGGTCGAGCGAGAGACGGAAATAGTTGCACACCTCAAGGATGAACGGATGAATGGGAAAGCGCAGACCGGCCACGAACTGGTCTCGAAAAAAGCAAACAGTGCTGGTCGGAGGGTCGTATGGCCGATCGAAGGGGGTGGCTAATATTAGTTCATGGTCAAATGGATGTTCAAAGGTTCGGGTGAGGCTCAGCGCATCCTGCTCATCGAACCGGCTCTCCGTGGTAGTATACCAGAGGCTGGGGGCGAGGTCGGATGGCGAGAAGAACTAGCCATTATCAGGACAAGGACCAACACAGAGGAAGTCTAAGTTTGACAAGCAGAATGGCCGGAACAGTGTCCAAAGGGGCACGAATACAGCGAGAAGGGCGAAGAAAAACACAAAAGAACTTAAAGGAAAAGGGCGAAGGGGCCTTACGAGAGATAGGACCAAAGGAGGAGGCGACGGATCACCGGAAAGCAAAGCAACGAGCTCGCCGGAACGCTGAAGAGAGGAAGCGGAAGTCTTCGGGTGCACACGCGATATCGCGAAAGCGGCTGGGGAAGAGAAGATGTCCTTATAAACGTTGGGCTCGAGCGACCGGAGCCGTCCGATCCAAGTCACGGGATCCGAGGAGGAGATCTGACCATTGAATTCGAAAAGCCAAAGGTCACATCAGATCTGACGGCTCGAGTGAACGGTGACGGATGCGCGACCACGTGGCACTCACTCACGGGTCGCATTTAATGGGCACCATCATGCGGGCATGGCCGCGTGCTCAGCCTTAATGGCGATGATTTACACAAATACCGAGGAGTTTTCTAGGGATAGTCAGCGTGACCGCTGCTGGAACGACGGGACAACGACAGGCAGATAAAACTTTCCAAGTACCAACCGGTGACGCGCCAATCGGCATTACCTACTTGCGTAGTCCCCGGACGGATGGACACTAATCTCGGTGGATAAGTGGCAGACACGCCATCAAGCCAACAGTCCAGTCAGTCGGACTTGCCGCCTCCTTCGACTAAACTTGAAGGGAAGGCATATGATCCGGTGGTAAGTAACGAGGGCCCACAGAGGAAGGGGTCAATGGCACGGGAGAGTCAAAGGTCCGACCGAGCTGGGAGGAAGTCAAAGGTTCGGCCGAGCAGGGAGGAATCCCTTGGCCGACCGGCCTGGGTAGACCCCGAGCTAGCACGAAGACAGCTCGACCTTGGGTCGAGCTTCCGACGCTCACAAATTCCTTTATAAGGGAACCACTATGCCGAATAGCTGGAATGCTAGGCTGAACGGCAGAACAACTAGCCGGTGCCCCATCCGAGCATATGACCGATCGCCCCGCTCACCCGGTCCGAGGTACGAGTATACCCGGGCGCCCGGGAGGCCGAGCGATTAGCCCGACCAGCCCGGTTAAAGACAAAGGGCTTAGAAGAGGGCAAAGGGGGCAGCTAGTGATATCATTTTCGAGACGTCTGCCGCTGACAAGCAGCATAGTTGACGACCGAGCCGTACCAAGGATCGTACGGAGGAAGTTTCCGCTGACATGATAGAGATATGTTCGGATAATTGCGGCATGACGTCAGACATACTTTTCTGACACCGTCATCTCAAGGTATGCTTTGAGGAACGTGCACGCCTCTGGAAGCGTGCACCCACCTCTCCCGAGTCCTATATAAAGACCTCCGGACTTCGACGGAGGTATGATTTTCTCCTTGTCTACTGTAGCCACAGTGTCTATTCTGCCTCTTCTTGCCGTCGCCTGAGTTGAGCGTCAAAGGGTCGTCACCGGGAACCCCTTCCCGACCCGACTTTGTTGCAGGTTCATCGAAGGCTACGACGTTGCGAAGATCACTAGGGAGCAGCAGAGAACGCCAAGTCCCCAGTTTCCATCGACTCAGTGCGCGGACAAGATCAACCTAGATATTCAATTATTATAATTTAACTAATCATAAAAGTGACTCAGGTGATTCAGGAAGTGCATATGGTCTAGATAATCCAATGTCATAAGTACTTTTATGTAATGTATCTTTAGTAAAATTTGAATCCTCATTATCTGAAGAGTTGATCATATTTTTTTACCATACCATTGTAGTCCGAGAGGGTGAGGTATGATTCTTTTCATAATCATTGATAGAGATTTTATCATGAAATAAGACTTGATTGACCTTAATGTTCGAACTTAGTAGTCTGTTCTAGATCTTTGTTTATCTATTTGGATTGTTTTTTGAAATTGTTTGTTCTTCGTGTTAATTGTATT
Organism: Zingiber officinale; assembly: GCF_018446385.1. Lineage (NCBI taxonomy): Eukaryota > Viridiplantae > Streptophyta > Magnoliopsida > Zingiberales > Zingiberaceae > Zingiber > Zingiber officinale. Next base: position 134,009,820 of record NC_055992.1, read on the forward strand.
TCATCTCTAGTCTAGTTTGAATAAGAAAAAAATTCCAATACTATTCTTTATTTTAGTCAAAGGGAAAAAGATTTTCATTCTATTTTTTTTTAAATACTTTGATTCCAATAATATTATAGTAACTCGGGCTTATTATTTTTTACATATCAAAACTATTATATTAAAATATTCTTTTACAATTTGATTCAATTTACTTTAATATTATTTGAAATAAAGAATTACACTTGTAGTAATTTATAGAAAGGTCAGACGTGCTGACTAGGTTGGATTGACTAGACATACCTACTTGTATAGTGGGTGAGGTTAGTTCGTCAAAAATATATTATTTGGCAAGCCGAGATGAGGCAGGCTGATCTACTAGCTTGACATATTAGGAAATTTCCATCTTAATCCAACTCAAGGTTAATTGTGATTTAATCGCCATAGGTATCTATTTATCTGGATCTATAATCCATATGAATTAATCCATTTAGATTTACTTTTAAGTAATTGATAATAGACTAAGTTATGACTCAATTCAATTTGACAGCTCCATAGGTTTAGGTCAAAGTCACTAAAAATTCTTTTGATAAATTATTTTATATTTTAATAACTTTAAATAAAAATTACTATACTTATAGTTTTTTTTAATAAATTTTACTATTCATATAATAATTTTATTCAAAACTAATATATGTATAGTGGTTTTATTAAAAATATATATAATTATAATAATTTAAAATAAAATATTTTTAATTAAAATTATTAAAATATTATTAAAATAAAAGTATTTGTGAGTGTAATTATGTTATGATATATGAATTTTACAATTTAAATGAGAGTTATGAATTTTTAAAATTCATAAATCCTAATTTATTCTCGGGCTGACCGACAGGCTCATTAATATTTATAAATATTTCTTCGCTCATAGTTTTGTCAATCTTAAGATATAAGACTAAAGAGAACCATGATATATTTTTATATAAAAATAACTTGAGAAAATTACAAATGGACTTTAATTTTTTAAGTGTAAAAATGGGATATTAATGTAATTTAATTTTGAGTTTTATCCAAATTAATAATAATAATAATAATAATAATAATTTTTTTATAATAGTCAATTTTGGTAATTATCCCTTTCGATAGACTAATGATGTAACTAAATTATTATCCCCGTGAATTGGCTAGTTAAATGATGACAGATCTGTTATGATAAAATAGGGATCAATTCTTAGTAGATGAATACCCTAGGAGAAAAAAATGTTGGGACCGAAATGTAGCTAGAGGGGGAGGGGGGTGAATAGCTCGGGGCGATCTCGTGCTCAGCGTTGCTTGCTTCTCGTGAATATGTGCAGCGGAAATAACAAGAAATAATACACCACAACGCTAACTCGTAGATTTACTTAGTATCCACCTCAAAAAGAGATGACTAGTCCAAGGATGCACACACTCACGCACCCTCCACTATGAAAAATACTCCTTTACGGTAACTACCGAAGGCGGAGAAGCCTTACAAGCTCTCAGTACAAGAAGAAAGGAAAGGGAAACAAAATACAATAAGATCTTAAAAGTTTGCACAAGAAAACTCTAACCCTAACTTCTTCCTCGCCTCTTGACTTGGGTGTGCACCAGCACAAGCCTCCAATAATCTTCAAAAACTAGCGGTGAGAACTTTGTGGAGTCGCTGTAAGGATCGCTGAAGAGAAGGATCGAAGCCGTGGAAGTTCTATCCAGAGAAATGTTCGCCAACAGCTATATCCTGCGCCAACGGTCAAATCACAATCGATTGGATTGCTCCCAATCGATTGGGGAGACTTTGGATCGATCGGTCGATTGATCCAGAGCGCCTCTGTGCTCCTGGGAATTACCTGGATCGATCGGCTGATCGATCCAGGGCTTATCGCGAAAAATCACAGTTCCCAATCGATCGCCCGATCGATTGGAGGCTCCCAATCGATCGGGCGATCGATTAGAGGCTCCCAATCGATCGGGCGATCGATTGGAGGCTCCCAATCGATCAGCCGATCGATTGGGAGACTTTCTATTCGCGCGACATTTCTCCCCAATCGATCCACTGATCGATTGGGAGAAGATTTGTTGCGGGGACTCACCCAATCGATCAGCCGATCGATTAGGCATGAGCCAATCGATTGACTGATCGATTTAGCTCCTGTTTTTGCCCAAAAACAAGTCCAAAGTCCCTTACACCAACATCCGGTTAACCATGGCCTGTTGGTTCATCATGCCTAGCATCCGGTCCCCCTTGACCTGCTAGGACTCCCTCACCAAGTGTCCGGTCAATTCCTTTGACCCACTTGGACTTCCACCAGATCTCTGGTCAACCTTGACCCATCTGGATTTCCTTGTGCCAAGTATCCGGTCAATCCCTTTAACCTACTTCGACTTCCCATCTGCCTAGCTTCACTCATAAGGTCTTTCACCTGGCTTCACTCACCAGGATTTCCCATACTGCCTAGCTTCACTCACTAGGTCTTTCACTTGGCTTCACTCACCAGGATTTTCCTTCTGCCTAGCTTCACTCACTAGGACTTTCCACAACTGCCTGACTTCACTCACCAGGACTTCCACAACTGCCTGGCTTCACTCACCAGGACTTCCACCTGGCTTCACTCACCAGGATTTTCCAGTCAAGTATTCAGTCAATCTTGACCTACTTGACTCTCCTTCACAATCTCCCCACATGAACAATCGCACCTGCAATCTCCATGTGTTGTCTCCATGTATTGTCAAACATCGAAACTCAAACATCAAGACTGAGCTTGAACCAATTCAAGCTCAGTCAACCAGATCAACCTTGACCTAGGTTATATTGTACCAAAAAAAAATTCTTTTCACCCATAGCTATTTGACGGTAAATTTAAATTGATCTCATAATTTACCTTATTTTGCATGATCAGAAGATGGATTGTGAAGGATATCTAGGGTGAACATAATCACTTTTCACTACAACAATAATCGATTATTAATAAAAAGAGGGGTATAATAAAAACAAAATATAAATTTGGGTAGATATGAAATTTAAATATGTGTTTTTTAAGTTGACACTGAACATCCCATTTACATCGACTAATTTTATAATAATTAATTCGCTCAATAAAAAATTTTCACCGATCGTCAAAATAAATCAGAAAGTACTTTCACCAATATATCAACTCAGTAACTTTTAGATCCCTTGTACGTTGAAAAAAAATTACCTCTGTTAATAAGATTCACAAACTAAAAAGGTATCCTGCCTCGAGTGTAGACCTGTCCACGGGTTGGGTCTGATCGTCACTAGCCTAGCCCCAGGTAAATTAATCGGAACCGCCCGTTCAACTGATATATACTATTTTTCATTTATTTATTTTTAATTTTAATATATATGATATATTTTTATTGATAGAAATTTATTAAAAATAATAATGTGGCAGAAATTTGAACTTAAATTTTGGAGTAAAAACTAAATGTCCTATCCGTGTAGTCTATATCATATTAATATTTATAATTGTTAGGTATTTTTTTAATAACTAATAAAAAAAGATTAATAGGGTAAATAATAATAATTTATAAATTATTAATTAATTAAGATAATTTGGTTAGTTAATTTATAAATTTTTATTTTTTTAAATATAATAATAATTTTAAACCATGATAAAACATTGATGAACAGTACATAAACCATGAACTAACGGTTCTAAACCGTGAATCGTAATCATGTTAGACGATTAAGGTAAAGGGTCGATCCCCAAAACCATCGAACTGTGGTGGGCTAATCATTTGGCGGGGCAGGACAGGCCGACCCGTCAACTTGACTGGTTAGGAAATCTTCAACCCAATTCAATCGAAGGCAAGTTGCAAATTAGACGGGCTAATCTGCGGGCCCATAAAATTTTTTTAAAAAAAATTAAAAAACTTTCATATCTTTAACGTTTTTTTTTTCAAAAATATTTTATTAATTAAATATATTCAGAAATATATTTTAAATGTAAATGGACATGTACAAATTCACATATTTGATGAAAAGTTTATGTTTGTAGTTTATTTTTCTTATCATATTTTATTGTTTTATCATGAAAAATGAATCGAGATTCGACAGCTACTATAATGAGAGCTACTATTTCTCAAAAAAACATGGATGCTTTTATTTCTATTAGTTGAAGTGGATATGACATATGAGATTTTCCAAAGATGGATCTTCGAGTTTTTTTTTTATAATTTATACATTCAACATATTTAACTATTTCGTTCATGTCCTTCTAGCACTGAATGAGGCGTTAAAACAAAGCGTTCAAAGACAAAAGGCTACAACAGGTGAAATTTTTAAATCCAATAAAGCATTCAACATTCGAGTTTTTTTTTTTTCTTATAATTTATACATTCAACACATTTGACTATTTCATTCATATCCTTCTAACACTGAATGAGGCGTTAAAACAAAGCGTTCAAAGATGGAAGGCTACAACAGGCAAAATTTTAAAATCCAACAAAGCATTCAACATTGAACTATATAATGTACCTTTTCAGTCCATCAATCTTCATGCTTTCCCAACCACAGTCAATCTATCTCCAAGTTATCCAGTTAAAACTGTCTTTGTTCGGCCAACCACAACACGATGTTGCAAATCAACAAATGCTCCAACAACTCAAAGACCATCCTAACGAACTATAGCAAGATCCCCTTGGAAGACTTCAGGGATTGGATATCAACAAAAGTTCCAACACATAAAATCTGATAATTCCATAATTTCTCAACCCGCGGGCTAATTTAAGTCAGTCATGCCCCGACTCACATGGGTCGTGGGTTTAGATGGATCAGCCCACAACGAATTTGAGTTGATAAAATTTCAATCCAATTTATTTAAATTATTTAACGGAATGGGCTAATCCTATAGACCCAATCCAAATTGACTGGATGCTTTATTATTTTTTGTTTTCTTTTCTCCTCCTCCACGTGCTTCCATCCTCCATGGTAAACGAGCTTCCGTTCTAGGTCACACAGGATTTCAAATCGAAGCCCGTTCCCTTTGTCTTTCCCTTCGGCTCTATCGGCTGGTGCTCCTCGCGTGCCATCGGCGGAGCAGCCTTGTCGCGGCGGTGTTCCCCTCCTGCCACTGAGCACGCGAGAGAGCATCCTCTTGCTTCCTTCCTCGCCGCGCGGAGTAGCAGCCCTTCTGTCGGCCAAACAATCGCGGAGGAAAGCTGCGCCGCAGCCTTGCAACAGCTCAGTCCTTCCATCGATAGCAGACTCATTCCTGGAGCAATCGGTAGAGGTGTGTTTGGAAGCGTCTTCATTGACCTAGGTAGAGTCTTACCCCTCGCAAGCTCCATAACAGTTGGGCGTCATGGATTGTGTTATTTCTTCTAATGCTTGTCTCTAGTCAATTGGGGTTCTTAGCAGTCGAATTTGGAGGGTGGTGGGTGTTTAAGCTAAGCTGTTTGAGAAATGTTCTCTGTGCAGTTACTCATCATGTCGGTCTTGATTGTGACGAGCGTTGGGGACATTGTGGTGGATCTCCACTCTGATAGGTGTCCTCTGACTTCCAAAAACTTTCTCAAACTTTGCAAGTATGCATTCTGACACTCTTATCATGAGCCTCGATATCATTTTGTAATGCGAGAAGAAGCAAGTGTATCTAAAGTGTTATGTTATATTTTTTGATTTTTGATTCTTTATCTGTGCAGGATGAAATATTACAATGGATGCCTGTTCCATAAGGTGGAAAAGGATTTCTTGGCACAAAGTGGAGACAGGACTGGAACTGGCACTGGAGGTGATTCGGTGTACAAGTTAGTGTTTTTTCCCAGCTTGTTATTTTTCTGCAATGATAATTTATCACGATAAAATGCTGCAATTCAGACATTTCAGCAGATTATTCGGATACATGTATAGTCTGCTTATGAAATTTGCCAAGGAATTATTTCTTATCTACACTAATGATTTTTTGAAATATAAAACTAGAACATTGCCTTTTTTTTTTTTGCCTATTATTATCTTTATTGGCTGGAGGTTCAGTATTTCACAATGTAAAGTTTTTCAGTGGGCAGGAGGTATCAACTAGGGACAATAATTTTATTTAATTTTTGTTTATCATGTTACATCTGAATTTATCTTGATTAAATGCAACTAGAATTTGTTCAAATTCCTATAGATCTATGTTCTACCCTTTTCCCATATTGCCAGATTATTTCTGCCATATATTGTTATAGAACTACATGTCTAGTTGGTGATGCCTCTTATCAATATGCCCTATTTTCAGGTTTCTATATGGTGACCAGGCACGATTTTTTGATGATGAAATACATCCTGAGCTGAAGCATTCTCGGACTGGTACTCTAGCCATGGCTAGTGCAGGAGAGAATCTTAATGCTTCCCAGGTTTCTGTTTTGTTTTTTTTTTCCATAAACGTTCTATCCAGTTTGTCGATTAGTCTCCAGCAAGCTACTTTTTACTAAATTTATGCTCTAATTTTGGGATGCCTCTTTAGCTAGAATTTTTGCCTATTGGCAACTTTTGTTTCCTTAATCACATTGAAGTATTGTTTTATGAAGTTGTTATCGTACAATAACAACCAAGCCTTATCCCACTAGGTGGGGTCGGCCATATGGATCATTTTACCCCATTGAATTCTATCTCCTACTATATCATCATCTATACTTAAATAAATTTTATCTTATTTTACTGTGGCTAACCAATTCTTTTTTGATCTTCCTCTTTCTTGTTTGATATGTGTGTTTGTCATAGTTTCACATCGCCTAATTAGAACATTTGTTGGTTATTTAAATACATGTCTGTACCATCTTAAATGCGTCTCTTAGAGTTTTACTTCAATAGATGCAGCTCTGACTTTCTCTCTAATAATCTCATTTCTTATTTTGTCCATCCTCTTATGTCTACATATCCACCTTAACATCCTCATCTTTGCAACTCTCATCTTTTGCTCATGTGCTTGAGTCATAGCCTAACATTCAGTTTCATATAACATAGTAGGTCAAATTGCGGTTTTATAGAACTTTCTTTTAAATTTTAGAGGTACTTTATGATCATATAAAATACTCGACACTCTTCTCCATTTTAGCCATTCTGCTTGTATTCTAGGTAAGACATCTGTCTCAATCCTTCTATTGTTTTGCAAAAATGATCCTAAATATTTAGAACTTTCGGTTTCGGTCAACTCATCATCTCCTATCTTAATAATTGTCTCATTACGTCTAATATTGCTAAATTTAAATTTCATATATTCTTTCTTTATTCTAGTAAGCCTAAAACCTTTCCCTTCTAGTGTTTTCCGCCAAGATTCTAATTTAGCATTTACTCCTTCACGTGTTTTATCTACCAAAACAGTATCATTTACAAATAACATGCAGTACAATCTCTTGAATGTGTGTTGTGAGTTCGTCCAAAATTAGTGTAAAAGGATAGAGACTTAGAGCTGATCCTTGATGTAACTCTATCTTTATTGAAAATGCTTTAGTTACTCCGTCTGAAGTCTTTACTCTGGTCGTTATATCCTCGTACATATCCTTAATTAGTTCAATATATATCACGCTAACACCTCTCTTTTCTAGAATTCTCTATATAATTTCTCTTGGACTCTATCATAAGTTTTTTCTAAGTTAATGAATACCATGTGTAGATCTTTTTTTTTTTGCTCCCGATATTTTTCAATTAGTTGTCTAAGAAGATGTATAGCTTCTATTGTCGACCTTCTAGGCATGAATCCAAATTGATTTTCGGTCACTATGGTCTCCTTCCTTAATTTTTTTTCTATTATTTTTTTTTCAAAATTTTATGGTATGACTCATTAGTTTAACTCATATAGTTTGCATAATTTTGTACGTCTTCGTTATTCTTATATAAGGGAACTAAACTACTTACCATCTATTGATCAGACATTTTTTTCATTTTTAATATCATGTTAAATAATTTTGTAAGTCATTAATAGCTTGTTTTCCTATGCACTTCCATACCTCTATTGGAATATCATCTGATCCAACAGTTTTTCCCCCATTTAAAGCTTGTTCTACTTCTTAAATTTGAATTCTACAATAATTTAAATTTCTATACTCATTTGACTTACTTAAATTACCTAATTTTAGTTAGCCATCTAAATTTTCATTAAAAAGTTGATAAAATATCTTTTCCACCGATCTTTTATTTCTCTATCGTTTACTAGTACTCTATTACATTTATCTTTAATACATTTTATTTGATAAGACCTCTTGTTTTCCTTCCTCTCACTTTAGCTATTCTATAAATGTCTCTTTCCTCTTCTTTTGTATTCAATTTTTGATATAATCGTTCAAAAGTTTCATTCTTTGCTTCATTCACTACTTTCTTGGCCTCTTTCTTGGCTATTCTATATATATATATATATTTTGTTCTTACAAATATATAATTTTTTATAAGTGATTCGTTTTTCCTTCGCTTCCTCTTGTACTTTCTCATTCCACCACCAAAGAGAAAATTGCCACATTAGCGACCCCCTAGAGCTGGTCCCATGGATATGGAGAGAGGTAAATGCAGGTACATAGTTGAAAGCTCATGACTGGGACGCTAACCCCAAGTATTCTCATTCCACCACCAAGATTCTTTATTTAGTGGTGCATGTCCCTTTGAATCACCGAGTACACTCTTAGCTACTATTTTCAACTTTGATATTATTTTATCCTATGTTGTATTAAAGTCACCATATATTTTACCTAATACTTGTACTCCTACCTTCTCCTTAAATATATTTTGCTTCCCATCCTTTAATTTCCACTACTTAATTCTAAGAGTCGTATTTATTTTCTTTCTATCGAAATTATGCTTGAGACGTATATCCAACACTACTAATTTATGTTGGATAGTTAAGCTTTCTCTAGGGATGACCTTGCAATATTTATAAATCTTTCTATTATTCTTCCTAACAATAAGAAAGTCAATTTGCGATTTATTATTTTCACTTTTAAATGTGACTAAGTGTTATTCTCTTTTCTTAAAAAATGTATTAGTTAATATAAGGTCATATGCTATCACAAAATCTAATATAGTTTTCCCTTCTTCATTTCTTGTTCGAAACCCATAACTCCCCTGCACTCTCTCATATTCCTCATTTTTCATTCCGATATGTCTATTTAGATTGTCTCCTATTAAAATCATTTCATTTGACAGAATATTTTATAATATTTTATCTAAGTCGTCCCAAAATCTTGATTTGATAGCTTCATCTAATCCTACTTGCGGTGCATATACGCTAATTATGTTCATAGTTTCTTTCGCTACTATTATCTTAAAGGCTATAATTCGATTCCCTTTTCTAACTACAACAACTTCATTGTTTAACGAACTATCTACAACAATACTTACTCCATTTCTTATTTTACTCTTTCCCGTGTACCATAACTTAAAACCTGAATTCTATATCATGTTTCTTGTACATATAAAATACTAATTCTTTTCCTAATCATTGTATCTACTACCCCCATTAATTTACCAGTGAGGTTCTTATGTTCCATATTCCAAATATTAGATTATTAGTTTTACTATCATATTTGTTCGTATTCAACCTATGTTGTGAGAACTCTTGCATATTTAACATTACACCCAAGTTCTCATGGAAATGTAGCGGTCCTTACCGATACGTTACAGTCGGACCTTGCAATGCAAACTCTTGCATATTTTGCACTACACCTGAGTTCTGGAGATGTAGCGATCTTTACTGAGACATTACAGTCAGACCCTGCAACGCGTTCTTTTCGGTGAACAATCTAGCATTAGCACAATAGTTTAATGGATCCAGTCATTGAACATTTGCCATAGTTTTAATGCCAGCCAGCAACCTAACGCAACTCTCCTCCTTTATCTGGGCTTGAGACTAGGGTGGAGTTCTTGAAGTTTTTATGGTAATTCATTTATAATTTTTAATCTTATGCTAGTATCATCCATGCAGTTCTACTTCACATTACGAGATGACATTGACTATCTCGATGGGAAACACACTGTGAGTACACATCATTAATCCTTTTGTGCATTGCCAAATTTCCCACCCTCTGGAAATCTAAACTTTCTTAATTCCTGATGCAGGTATTTGGTGTTGTTGAAGAAAAGGAAGGATTGGACACTCTGGCTAAGATAAATGAAGCTTATGTGGATTCTAACAAAAGGCCCTATAAAGATATAAGGTTTGTGCCCTCTCTTTCTTTGTAAAAAAATTGTGTGAACTAAGTACAGTGCAGCTTCATCATCATTTTACCTTCTCTTGTTTTTTCTGTCAACAGCAAAAAAAAAAAAAATATTAATAACCTAGAAAATTTGAAATGAATGAAAGTGTAACTTCATTGTTGTAGGTTGCATCTTCTATTCTTATTGTTAAGAATTGTTGTCATTTCCAACATACTCCTTTACTAGTTCCATGTTTCCAGATGTTTGGAAAGGAACTAACAAAGTTGAGCTAGGAAATGCTTGACATGCTCATTATGCTTTGCTTGCAGTGCCACAATAGACTCCCAGGTTATGTACTTCTGATTCCATCGCAATTGATTTAAGGGGTGCTGTTAGCTGTTATATGACAGTGATATGTGGTCTGCATGAATATTTCTCACAACTTTTGATGATGTATCCGACCTTTGTAATGGATTAATTATACCACTAGTATTTATTTCCTTGGTCGTTTTAGACTAATAATTTGATGCTGATCCATGTGAGGACCAACTTCAATGAATTAATCAGATTTTGCGACAAGATTAAACTGTTGTTTCTCAGGTTCTTTGAATTATTTGAAAAGGGTTTCGATCCACCTCTTGATAATCTTGGTAAAGCTAAAAACAATATTAGTACACAAATTTGAAGAGTTACACTCTTTGACAATTCATTTTCAGTTCCAGCATGTTTGAAGATTTATGAGACTGCCTGATATTTCCTTCTTCATAATGATTTGTGATTTTGCTTTGGCAGAATCAAGCATACCTACATTCTGGACGATCCTTTTGATGACCCACCTCAACTTTCTGAGTTTATCCCTGAGAAATCCCCAGAAGGTAAACTAGATGATGAGGTAAGTTATTGACCTTTCCTACCACTTTGTGTACCGTGTTTCCTTTTTGTGCGTGTGATCATGTGATAGGGAACTCTTTTTTATTTGTACATTTTTTTTTCCTTGTTTGAATCTGTCTTCTATTTGTATTGTAGAAATGCATCTTTGAGATTGCTCAAAAGCTTGAATTTTACACAGATGTCTTTGAAATGATTGTCTGTCTTCTTTTTCATCTTTCATGCAGTTCTCGCGCATAGTGTTCTTTGTTATCATAGTTAGGAGCCTTTTCAGGAGAGTGGTAAAGGTGTATCTTATAATTTGTGTGATTAAGGTTTGAGTCATGTTCAAATTTTACACTGAACCTCCATATCTCAGAATCAGGACCTAATATTCGCAGATGCCTTGTTATGAGCTATATATTTCACTTTGGTACTTTTTATACTTCAATTTTACTCTTTGCTCTAATTAAACTGTTTATTTCTTTCGTTGAGACTTAGTTATCTTTTCTAATATGCTTTACATGATTTTTTTTTCCCTTGAATACTCAATCGATTTGTGGAATTGAAACTTTTGGGGGGTATATATTAGAAAAATACGACTAGTAATTTAACTTATTTTGGCATCTTGAAGGTTTTCTGCACATTGATACTGGTTAGAGTTTCTTGTGTCATTTTATTCATGTCTCAGCCTTTTTTTCATTATGGGTACGTACAGATTGTAGAAGAGCGATTAGAAGATGACTGGGTTCCCTTGGACGATACATTAGGCCCAGAAGAGCTCGAGGAGAGACTTCGTAGTAAAGAGGCCCATACAAATGCGGCTATTCTTGAAAGTGTAAGAAATTCTTGTCAGAATTCTGATTCTATTTTTTTGTTAATCTGATTTAGTTTTTCAATTTTTACAATTGGAGTTTCTTTATGTGCCAGATAGGAGACATTCCTGATGCTGATGTTAAACCACCAGAGAATGTACTGTTTGTTTGTAAACTGAATCCAGTTACTCAAGTAAGTAATCCTTTACTGAACTACTATTACCGTCAGTGAGCGCATGGGGTATTTTTTTTTATCTGTGAATTGATTTTTTAAGGGTTTAGCTTCTGCATCACTTATGTATGATAAGGTCTATTCACAATGTAGGTTTTTTTTTTTTTGTTTGTGGTTTTTATATGATATTGTTTTCAAATGATTTGATTGCAGGATGAGGATTTGCATACAATATTTTCACGCTTTGGAACTGTTACATCGTAAGTGCTAATTTCTATTGAACTTGATGTTGCCACTGTCTTTGTTATTTATCATCCTGAACTGAGATAAAAAAAAACTCACGTATATAGGGCTGACATAATACGCGATTACAAGACTGGAGACAGTTTATGCTATGCTTTCATAGGTAAGTTTCTTAAACTGGAATACTAGAATTTGTGCATCGTTTTATTTCCTATTTTTAAGCAGAATGACGTTATATTGCAATAGAACTTGGTTTGCATATAGTACACAAGGCTGAGTTGTAGTATGAAGGCTGTAGGCGATTTCTCCTCTTAGAAAATAGTTTGTCTACACCTTGAAATGCTTCCTTGAAAGGACTTTCTGCAATCCGTATGAGATTCTCATGAAATGATTTTGTTGGCTGTGCTTACTTCTGTCCCCTTGCTTAATCATTACCAGCATTAGCAGACTAGATTCTGTTACAGTTTATCATATTCCTCAAGAACAAGTTTTAACATAAATATCGAAGAAGCTAGTGAGGTATGATCATTTTATTAGCACCAACAGTATAAAATCTCTGTTTGCTAATTAAGCAATGGCTGGATATTTTAGATTATGAATTTTCTATTATATCCTTCCCTGGGACCCCGCATGGCAGGAGTTTCATGCATCGGACTGTCCTTTTTTTAATTTTCTATTATATCAAAGCAGAAAAAGGAAAAAGTCCACTGTATATTTTCCAAGTGTTTTGCCTACTCGCCATGTACATTATACACTTGCTGCTTCTTGTTGCTCATGCTTAATAACATGTTTCCCTTTTAACTATTTCCCAGAGTTTGAGTCGAATGATGCATGTGAACGAGCATATTTCAAGGTAAGTCATGCACTTACATTACTTTTAATTAAAAATTCTAGTTGACATCCAACTGTTGTAATGCCAAGTGGTTCGCTTTATTTTTTCATATTCTTTTTGAGAAGGAAACAGGGATCTATAGAATGTATTTTCACCTAATACTGCTTAGACTATCGACCTGCTATGAATTTGTCCATAAGCGCGTTTTAAGCATGTGGGCTACATTTACCTATCTAATGAATTTATATGCAATATTGGAACCTGTGTATGTTTATATTAACTACCATTCTATTTTGGTTGTCTCAATTTAGAAGTAACCAAGGAGGGGTTTGTCTATCTTAATTGAACAATCAAAGGCTAATGTTGAGATACTGTCTGTAAGATGCGTCCAATCGTTAGCACTGAAACAAAGTTTTAGATCTAAAGAAGGATTTTTATTTGAAATAATTTGACATAAACATGCTTCTTCAATCTCTTTTAGTAGTCTTATAAAAAATTGTTTGTTTATGATATATCTAGATATTTGAATCTCCATCATTCTTGAGTTCGATACCCATGTCTTTTTGACACTTTGGCGACACTAAATGTGCCGAGCTTTATACAAACTTGATTCTCATCTTCATTGGTTTGCTCACAGATAAAATTGTGTGTGCATAATAACAGATGGACAACACTCTAATTGACGACCGGAGGATACACGTGGATTTCAGCCAAAGTGTGTCTAGACTATGGAACCAGTATAGGCATGGAAAAAGAAGCAATTCCGATAAAGGTATGTGCAACATAGACCCATTTGCTATATTTGTCCACAACTGATATTATGTCATGAATATATGGTTTAACTCCTACTATGATTAGTAATTAATTTAGAAATTGCAATTGTGCATAAATTATCTATTTATGCCACATGAAAAATCAGCATAAAAGGGTTTCATTCTAAGATAGGAACAATAGATAAGACATCAACAAAGTACCTCTGATTTATGACTGACCTAGATATACTAAATGATGAGAGTAACAAGCTTGAGGATTAATCTCTACTCACCTAATGCTTTCTCAAGGATCATACTTTCTTTTTGATAAATGTCAAGGGCGGCTCAACATTTTTTCAAGCAAAGCATATTCCATAGATCTTTTGCCTTTTGGGAGGTTATTTTTTCAATTCAAAATGACTTGTTTTTCCAATTCGATATGACTCTTGTTTTTCTCTTCAAAACAAACTTTATTGATTACTGATTATTCTGTATTTTAAGTTCTTAAGCAATTTTTTTTTATATACCCTTTTACTCCAGTTGGACAATGTAAAACATGGGCAAATACGCACATTAAACGTGGAAGAAGAAGATCAAAGAGGATTTGATTAACAATGATAAAATATGATAAAATTTATTTAAATATAGATGATATTATAGGGCAAAGAGCTCAATAATGTAAGAAGATTTATATAGTCGACTTGACCTAGTGGGATAAGGTTTGGTTGTCATCATCGTCAATATATATTCCCATGCAAGAGCAAATGTAAGTGATGTGCCTCTGTTTATCTTTTTCCCACAAGGAGGTCCTTTCTGCCCAATCATTGTGTTACTCTCAATGAATTGGAACATTTTCCAACTAATTGCCTGGTTTTCTTTTAATTAACAAAACTAAAAATCTTAATATGTAGTACAGATCTCTGTTCATCACATTCAATTCCATTGTCAAGGTTGATTTCTGAGTCTTAGCTGGACCTTAATCAATACTCGAAACAATCATCCATCGATTGAGGTTGCTGTTTATTATTTATCATAGTGCAAACTACAAGCAAATCCCTTAGCGTCACTTATCGACTCCTTGCTATATGCTATAACTAAAAAGTGGTCTATGCCACTTTTCACGTCTTAAACTAACTTATCATGTTTCTAGAGGTAAAACCACTTTATCGATGATGGGCATATATTCAGTAAATTCTGCTGCGGTACTTTAATCTTTATGTAAAATACTTTGTTGTAAATCTACATTGCTGAACCTGTTCAACCGTCGTGCTGGAAATTGATCTCTCGCTGGTTCCTTTATGAAGGATGCTTCAAATGTGGGGCTCTCGATCACTTAGCAAAGAACTGCGACAATGACACCGAGAACAAACAGAAAGGAAACAAGTATGTTTTGAAAGATGATAGTACACAGCGCGGTGGACATCAACATGAGAGGTACCAACCTCCCCTCTCTGTTGTCAATGCATTTTGTTTGTTCTCTTTCCCCTCTTCCGATTTACTAGTAGATTTTTTATGCTGCTGCAGATATGACATGTTGTTTGACGAAGATAATCTGGAGGATCAAAGAGAAGACCGATCAGGAAAGACAAAGAAGCCAAAGTACTCTACTGAAAGAGACAGGAATTCTGACAGGCAGAGGAACAAGGACTATATCAGAAGTGGTAGTGGGCTAAATGAGAAAACCAGAGAAAGCCAAAGATACGACGATCATTACAAAGAAAGCCACCGGAGACGGCTTGAAAGTAGCAGACGTGCACAGGACAGTGATGATCAAAAGAGAAGCTATAGCCACCATGTAAAAGACACAGGAGACAGGAATGAGAGAGATCGTCATAGGAGAAATGAGGATGAGCACCTTCGTAAGAGAAGAAGTCGGGACCAGGAAACTGACCATAGCCGGGAGAGGAGTTCCAGGGACAGGGAGGACAAGTATCACAAGGAACGTAGTTACAGAGAGGAAAGGAGATAAAAACTTTGTTTCATGTAATGGAGTTGGGATTCTTGGTTTGTTTGTGTTAGAGAGGTTGTTGGATTAAAATATACAATTAGGAAAAATTTATTATACTTAATTTGAGAAATCCCATTTTATTTTCATCATTATGGTGGATTTTGTTGATTAGGATAATTGTTTTATTCTTTATAACTTCTCATACAATAAGTATTTCTATTTTATTATAAGACATTTTTTTCTATTCTATTTTTCAAAGAACCGAATAGAATTGGAGATTGAGGATAATAAAATGGACTAAAATTTTATAATTTTGTAAAAAATATGTTAAAAGAACGTTGATTTTTTTTTTAAAAAAAATTATAGTTGTTATTAAAATTAAATTAAAATTAAATTAAAATTACTTTGACTTATTAAATTCACTTCAAAATTATAGCATCCCTAATTATAATCCTTGCATTCCGTATAACTCATCCATCTATTAATTTTTATTTTAAAATATAATTAATTAAATAATTTTTTTTTTAAAGGTAAAACCGAATAATGTTTTAAAATTTGGTTAATTCGGTCAATTCGGCCGAAAACCGAATTAACCGATATCTTATCGGTTCGGTCGGTTCAGTTTCATAGGGAAATTCGGTCGGTTCGGTTGAATGAAAATAAATTCGATTTATTCAGTTTTCAGTCTATTCGATTCGGTCGGTTCGGTTTTGACCGAATGCTTACTCCTACTAGCCACTAGACTATCTCGAGGGAACGTGATGAGAGAGAGCATGATGAGAGAGAAAATGTGATGTGAGAGAAAGTATGATTAGAGGTAATGAAGAGATAGAATGTGTGATGAGAGAAAATGAGGAAAGAGAGTGTGATGAGAGAAATTAAGAAGACAGAAAGTATGATGAGAAAAAAAGATGAAAAAGTGTGATGAGAGAGAAAACATGATGAACAAGGATGAGGAGAGAGTACGATGAGAGAAGATAAAGAGAGAGAAAATATGATTAAAGAAAATGAGGAGAGAGAGTGTGCAATGGGAGAGATTGAGAGAGAATGTATAATTAGAAAAAAGTGTGATAAGTAAAAATGATGAAAGAGAATTTGATAGGAGAGAGAGCATAAGGAGAGAGGATGAGAAGATATAAAGTATAACGAGAAAGAAAGAGTACGATAAGAAAAAAAATATGATAAGAGAAAATAACGAAAGAATTTATGATTAATGAAAATGAAGACAATGTATTATGAGAGGTTGAGAAAAAAAAATATAATAAAAAATAACAACAAGAGAAAAAAAAAATAATATAAAAGAAAAATTAAATAAATATGTTAAACATATTTTCATGGAACACTTAATTGTCAAAATTTAAAGGAGGAGATGAGTTTTGCCAAAATCTAAATTTTTAAATTTCATTCTAAACTTTTAATTTCATTTCCATCAACCAAATTAAATATAAAATTTAAGAATAAATCCTTTTCTTCGTTCCAAACTCCTAAATCAAAGCCACCTAAAATCATTTGTCCCAGTAAGTAAAATATAAATTTTTAATATATAGAAGAGTAAATAATAAATAATAATAATAGAGCAGGGTTAATAAAATTCCCAAATTCATATAACTCCCTAATACATACGATTTTTAAATTTGCATGTACCTATAGATTTTTAGACAATAAACTAAATCATAGGCTCCACGAATAAACAATTATGATGCATATAAAGATAAATAAGATCCACAAAGGCATACATATGACAAGAACATGCAATATAATTCATAAGTATCAAGATTGCTTAATCCATCAATTTGCTGTAAAATGAAGCTGCGAAATTATAAGCACTAAATGCAACTAAGAATTGAGTTTGCCATAACTCGTTACACAAACCGAACGATAGATGTTTTATCCAGCTTATTGCTGCGCACACTGCACTCTCTGAGCGCCACCATGGAAATCATCTTCATCCTCTTCGTAGGCCTCTTGCGCTTGGGTTTGCTTCCTCCGCATCTCCTCCTCGATATTAACGTCGTGCAATGTAGTCTCCTCGCATTCGTCTAGCTCCATGTCTGTCAACTGAGACGCAGACCTTGGAGGGAGGACTGCCTCGAGAGCTTTGCATTGATCCCGTGCCAGTGAATCAGGGAAGTCGACTGCAAAGTGGATGTAGAGCTTCCCCTTCATGAAGGGCCTCTGGTAGATGGGCATGCCTTCATCGTTTATCGCCTTGTATTGATCTGTCATGGCAAATTTAGTTAGCTAAGTAGCTAAAGCTTGTATTGATCTAGTGTGATAAATGCTAAAGCTTACCAGGCTTGATGACTTCCCCAGGATTTGATTTGATAAGTAGCTGCCTGCCGTCAAGGTGATTCAAAACAAACTGAAAGCCACAAAGAGCCTCGGTGAGTGACAACGAATGCTCATAAAAGAGATCTTCACCCTTACGCTTGAATTTGGGATGTTCCTTTTGCTGGAGAACAAACACAATGTCTCCGGTGACAGTATCAGGCTGCGTGCAATTTATCAGTTAAAACCATAGATTAAAAAGGGGTAATGTACACAAACATATTTAGATAATCTGGTTTAAAAAGAATGTACCGCTTCATCAGCCTCGCCAGGGAAGGAAATTTTCTGTCCATTTTGCATTCCCTTCTCAACTATCACATCCAGCACTTTCTTCTCAGGAGCAACTTTCTCACCTTTGCAGTTCGGGCAGCGATCCTTCTCATTGATCTTCTCACCAGTTCCTTTGCAATCATTGCATACATGCTGCATTTGCTGAATCATGCCCGGCCCCAGTTGACGTATACTGACCTTCATACCTGAGCCGCGGCACCCAGAGCATGTCATGGAAGCACCAGATTTCGAACCTTTGCTGCATCAGTGTAAATGATCAACATGTAGTAATCAATCCATCTTAACAGAATCCAAAACATAAAGAAAAAGGTAAGAAGCTCACCCATTGCACTTCCGGCAGATAACATTCCGTGAGAGTGATAATTTCTTTGAAATTCCATTGTAGAGATCTTCCAAGGATACCTTGAGAGGATGAATCACATCCTCCCCTTTCCTCTGCCTTCGTCCTCTGCTACTTCCTCCACCTGCACAATGACAGGATTAAGTTTTTGTCAGACTTAATAGATAATCTACTATCAACATACAGACCATTGCAATAACCGAACAAAACTTGATAACTTAGAATGCTAAGAGGTTTATTTCAAGGTTAGAAATCTCTGCCATACTACTACTAATTTTACATAAAGGCATGTTAAATATTAAAGAAAATGTGGACTTCAAATTTGAATCCATTAGAGAATCGTAAATGCAAACAAACAACATTATACACATAAAAAGAGCAACTTCATGGAAAATGATAATTATACTGAAGTTAATCCCCTCTATTCAGGATAACAGTAGCTCGAGCCAGTTTTGTCAAGCTACCAGATAATATGTAAAAAAACATACGGTCGGTTTGTCAGATCAATACCCGTGATGGAGGGATGGGTGCGTGTGTGTAGACCTGACAACGGTTCGGAACCGACGGTTCGAAACCGCTGGTTTAACGATTCCAGGTAGGTCGACCCTTAACCTTAACCACCCAAGACGGTTACGGTTCACGGTTCAGAACCGTCGGTTCACGGTTCACCACAGTTCAAAATTATTATGTTAAAAAAATTAAAAATTACAAATTAAAATTTATTGTAAAAAAGGGCTTGCACTTATTTAAGTTGCCTACATATCCCCTTAGGGTATAGGGAAATCAAAACCCACATAATTCTTTTACATTTTTATCTTTTACATTGTCACTCACTTTCATTTCCCGTTCCTGTCGTATTCGTTCCTTCAGTATCAAAATCTTCAACTTCGTCATCTGAAAGTTTCATTCCTTGGATTCTTTTCTCCGCTCTGGTCCAATCGTCCAGTAATACTTCGACTTCCAATAAGTCGGGAGACAAAGTTGATCATCGTTCATTTAATATATTACCGTCGGCACTAAACGTCTGCTCCACAGTAACAGTTGACTGGACAAGCTAACATTTCTTTGATGATCACGGAGAGGACGGGAAAACTTTGAGCCTTCTGTGACCATCACTTTAAGATATCAAAATTTCGCTATCTGCTTCATTAAAATAAATGAAGTCGTAAAATAATTCTCAAGTTCCTGTGTGCAACTTGAGAATCCTCGTGGACATTTTGTCCCTTTTTTTAATAAAAATTGTGATTTTGTAAGTTTTAAATTACTACTAGTAGTTTGTTGTATTTCAGAAACATTAATTTGTGTTTCATATTTTGCATAATATTGATTATAAATATCATATAAATAAATTCTAACATTATATATAATATTAACTAGATCAGGAGAAGAAGAATCTTTAATTGGAATTAAAGCGTCATAATATAAAGTTAACATTTCTGGTAAAACTTCTAATTTAAATCCAAGATCTAAAGCAAATACAATTAAATAAATTTCAAGAATAAAATAAAAATATTTTTCACATTTAGTTTTCATAGCTAAGATGCAGATAAAGATTCATCATTAATATATCCATTTAAAACTAATACTATATTAGAAAATTTTTCTAAAAATAATTGAACAGTGGAATAATAAATACCGAAAAGTTGTTGGGTTGCATCATTAAATACTTTTAAAATTTTACAAATACTACTACAAATATTCCATTATTGTGAAAATAAATATATATTAGTATTAATATTTTGTGCAAAAAATGAATATAATAATTCTTTATATTGAAATGAATCTTGTAATAATTGGTATATTGAATTTCAACGTGTTAGTACATCACGTGGAAATTTTTTTAGGTCTCATTCCATTAATTTAACAAAACCTATCCCATTGTTTCATTATAAATGGATGAGACCATAAATAAGGAATTGCAATTCTAATTGGTTTAATATAATTTTCTAAAATTTTTAATCCATCTTGAACACATAAATTTAACACATGGCATACACAATGAATATGAAAAAATAAACCGCCAATAATAGGTTGACAAACAAATTTTAGATCATTTATACAAGCAGTATTAGGACTAACAAACTTTTTAAAGGTTCCAAGAGTTATCGATCCAATGGCAAGTTACACCCATATATAAATGTGTTTGCCAATGATCACTCCAAATATTGGAACATAAAGAAACTTTATTATCTAATTTACTAAATTCATCAATTAAATTCTTTTTTCCTTGTTTTATTAATTTTTTAATTGTATGAGTAAGTGTAGTCCTGTTTAGCACATGGATTAAAAGATTTTTTACAAAAATCTTCACATGTACATATAGATCCAAAACTAAAAGAAAGTTGTTTTACGAAAACAAATTTAGCTAATGATTTTCTTAATTTATTATCCGAATATAAAAATAAACCAGAATAAGTACTATCGCTAGTTGAAGAAAATCTTGATAATTGCACTTGAGAACGGTCGAGTCCATATTTCGTCGGATGCTTTGTTTCTACATGTCATTTCAACGACTCATAGCCACCGCCAGCTTGGAATTTGTAGGAAGCATTGCAGTACTTACATTTTGCACACATTTCTCCCGACGGAAGAATGACTTTATCAAAATGTTTAGTAAAAATAGAAGACTTTAGAGGAGGAAGTTTCCGAAACTTAGAAGTAATTACATCGGTACTTCCTTGTGTTTCGGATGTCGAATTCGGAAGGTGCTCGATCTTATCATCGGTGGATTGAATGTTGGCGGTCCTCCTCCTGCGGATTTATTATTTCCTTTCCCTTCCGAACTCGAGATGATGCAACACTAAATCATAGCTATTGATAAAAAATGATCAAATGATCCTAACCGTTGAAAAAAATACCCAAAACTCCCCCAACCGTCCCCAACGGCTAGGAACCGCCAGTTCTAACGGCTAGGAACCGCCGGTTAACCGACGATTCAAATCGTAAAAAAAAAAATTGGTTGAACCGGGGGGTAACCGGCGGTCCGCCGGGTTTTCACCAAACAAACCAGAACAGCCCCGCAACCGGTTCGACCCAACGAACCGGGTCAACGGGCAACCGACCCATTGACCTGGTTATGGCCTGGGTTAAGTGTGGGCCAGACTTGACCCGGGATCGGGTTGCGTGTGTACCCACAACCCAATTATGAATGATATAGCATTAAAGATTAAATAGAATTCCAACAATGTTGGCAACCATCGACAATAACATTCCAAAATAGTTATAATGATCAACTTACCTCCAAAGGGGCTACCGCCAAAGAAGGACTGGAATATATCAAACGGATCATGTCCGCCGCCTCCACCACCCATTCCCTCCTTCAGGGCATCTTCACCATATTGATCATAGATCTCCCGTTTCTCAGGATCACTCAAAACTTCATAAGCCTGGGCCAATTCCTTGAACTGAAAAAAAAATAAATAATTCATCATAATTATGATTCCAAGAAAGAGATCTGAAGCAAACAATTTGCATCCATCAATAAAAAAAGGTTATGAAACAAAGCTACCAAAAAACAAAGTACTACTACAAGCAGTCATCACAGGAGCAACACATACACACACAAAATAAACTTATTTATAATTCTATTTCATTAAACCTTCGGAGTTCAAAACCAAAAAGGTTTGATTTTTTTCAATGTGTGCATCCATCAATTACAGATATTATCCTACAAAGGCACCAAAACTATGTAACTACAAGCAGTCATCAATGAACACCAACAGTCAAAAATAAGCTCGTGTGAGTGGATCCGTCAGTGATGGACGTTATCCAACAAAGCCACCAAAAAACTAGGTACAGCTACAAGCAGCCATCACAACACAACAACCCTAATTCTTTAAACCTTCCAAAACCAAAAGTTTGATTTTATTTTGGGTGTATCACCGGTGATTGTGGAGAAATAAAACTAAACCAAGACCTACAACAAAATAGGAAGGATCCCTTCTTGTTAATCACGGACCAACAGATTATTAGTTTTCCATACCTAGTGTCTGCTTCCAAAGTGATAACGACAAAGTGAAGAATCAAAACAAGACATCCAACTCACCTCTCATGTTCTGACTGAACGTGCCCTGAATTTAACATATATACATATATATATAAAAGACAATGATTTTTCAGCTACAAAATGATGAAGAAAAGGTGAATAATGGGATCCAACACAATGAGACCATAACAGATCATCTACACGCCTCTCATGATGTAAATGAAAGTAACCAAAATTTACAGACAAAATCCACAAACGCCCTTTTATCCAAATATGGTATGCAAAAAGAACACAAAAGGTACAAATTTTCCACACGGAAACCATAATTTACAAACAGAACAATAAAATCCCTTTCGTCAATAACCATAAACGAAAAATAAAATAAAATAAGCCGATAAACACGAAACAGCCACAAGTAAGATCCAGTTTAAGACGATCACTGAGCAACGAATCAATTGTAGACAATCGATTGGGGAGGACGAGCTTACCAGAGCAGATCCACTAAACTAACAAAGACAACAACATAAAATATATATTAAAAAAAAAGCTATTCCTTTTGATACCTTTTCGGGGTCGCCGCCTTTGTCGGGGTGGTTCTTGATGGCGGCCTTCCGGTAGGCCTTCTTCATATCATCCTGAGATGCGCTCTTCGGCACCCCCAAGACCTCGTAGTACCGGGTGTTGTCGCTCTTCTTCGGCACCCTCCCAAACATCTCTGCAGCGGAACTTCACACGATCGATCGATAGCACACAGATGGAAGGTGGAATCACGGGATCCCGTCACTACTCTGACGAATCGCAGCCTCGATCGACGAGGAATTGGGGGACGGAAAACCCTAGCAGGTGTGCGAGAGGACGAGTCGGGGACGGCTTTGCTGGGTATAAATAATCGTAGGGGATAAATTTTCACATAACTCCCTACTTTTCCTGATAACTTCATTCCAAAATATTTTAAATATGAAAGAAAAATAAGTATCTTTCTAAAATATAATAATAAATATATTCATACACGAAAAATTAATTAAAAACGAAATGGTCTTAAAATAAATAGTTTTTTTTTTAAATTTGATTTTTAAAAATAAGTATCAAAATAAATTGTTTTGAAAAATCTAAAAAATAAGAAGACTTTTTTTTTAAAAAAAAAATTAAATGTTTTTATTTTAAAAAATATGTTATCTAAAAAAATCAAAATAGATATCAATGGCTCTCAAGTCAATTGATTGACTTTTTAAGTCAACAAATTAAGGTGTTAGTTGACCGAGTCGATTGTATTCGTAATAAAAACTTTCTATTAGCTCAAAATCATATCCACTTGACTTTCTAATAAAAAATTCCTTTAATCAGTTAGTATTTAGGCACCGTCATCAACTAATGCGAAGATTTATAACTTGATGACAAAAGATGAATATGTACATCCTGAACGTCCTCGTCAATTCGTCCCAGGATCAATACTGAGAAGGTAAATCACGGACAATTATTAACATTTGAAAAAATGACTAGCACATAAGAGAGACATTTATCTCGACAAAACTCCAGGATCGTGGAGCTAGCTTACCTCGAAGACCAAATCGCTTCACCCCTTTCGTGGGTGAAACTCTCAGAAACACATGATCACCAATGGGGAACTCCAGGGGTCTCCGTCTCTGATCAACATAACTCTTCTGACGGTCCTGAGCCTCTGGCATCGTCCGTCTGATAGTATGAACTAACTCTGCCTCCTGCTGAGCTCTCTGAGGTCCTAACAGCTGGACCTCCCCAACCTCCTCCCAGAGGATGGGTGTCCGACAAGGCCTACCATACAACGCCTCAAACGGTGCCATCTGGATAGCCGAATGATAGCTGTTGTTGTAGGCGAACTCCACTAATGGCAGGTGGTCCTCCCAACTGCCTCCGAAATCCATAACGCAAGACCTCAGCAAGTCCTCCAAAGTCTGAATGGTCCGCTCTGACTGCCCATCTATCTGCGGATGGAATGCCGTACTGAAACGAAGCTGTGTGCCCAAGGCCTGCTGCAGACTCTGCCAGAATCGGGACGTGAACCGTGAGTCTCTATCTGATATGATGCTCAAAGGAACACCATGTAATCTAATAATCTCACGACAGTATAACTCTGCTAATCGATCCAGAGAATCAGTCTTCCGGATCGCTAGAAAGTGTGCGGATTTGGTTAATCGATCAACGATTACCCAAATCGCATCATGGCCTCGTCGAGTCCTAGGCAGTCCTACCACAAAATCCATAGTAATATGCTCCCACTTCCACTCTGGAATAGGGATCCTCTGAAGTAAACCAGCAGGTCTCTGGTGCTCAGCCTTCATCTGCTGACAGACAAGACATCTGGCTACAAACTCCGCGATGTCTTTCTTCATACCGTTCCACCAATAGGAACGCCTCAAATCACGATACATACGAGTCCCACCTGGGTGGATAGTAAATCTAGAACGATGAGCCTCCTGAAGTAACTCCTCCATGACCGGGTGAGACTGAGGTACACATAATCTGCCTCGGAAATAAACAATCCCCTCATCGTCTCGTGTAAACTCAGTCTGCTGTCCGGAAGCTATCTGGCTGCTAATGAACTGTAAATGCTAATCTCCGGCCTGGGCCTCTCGAATCCTCATCCTGATCGACGACTGAGCAACCATGGTAACAAGAATACCCTGCTCAGTCCGTCCCTGCTCCTCAAGGCCCAACTCGACGAATCCCTAAATCAAGTCCGTGACTGTAAATCGATGACAAGCTAAAGTCCCTCTGGACTTCCTGCTCAGTGCATCAGCAACCACATTAGCTTTACCCGGATGGTAGCTAATAGTACCATCATAATCCTTCAGGAACTCCATCCATCTCCTCTATCGGAGATTGAGTTCCTTCTGAGTGAAAATATATTTGAGACTCTTATGATCAGTAAGAATCTCAAAAGTAATACCATAAAGATGATGTCACCAAATCTTCAAAGCGAAGATAATAGCAGCTAGCTCTAAATCATGTACTGGGTAGTTCTTCTCATGCTCCTTCAACTGACGAGAAGCATAGGAGACTACCCTACCGTGCTGCATCAAAACAGCGCCCAAGCCCTGAAGAGATGCGTTTGTGTAAAGTACAAATCCGTCATCACCAGAAGGTAAAACCAAGACTGGTGCATATACTAATCTCCGCTTCAGCTCCTGGAAGCTGGTCTCACAAGTCTCTGACCACGTGAACTTCACGCCTTTCCTAGTCAGACGTGTCAATGGCATAGCAATGCTGGAGAAACACTCGACGAATCGTCGGTAATATCCAGCCAAGCCCAAGAAACTACGGATCTCCTGGACTGACTTCGGCTGCTCCCAGCTAGTGATAGCCTCGATCTTCTGAGGATCTACAGAAATACCTCGGCTAGACACCACATGTCCTAGAAAACCAACTGAGGAAAGCCAAAATGCACACTTGCTGAACTTCGCATACAGATGATGTCGTCGAAAAGTCTCCAAGACTATGCGAAGGTGCTGCGCATGTTCCTCCTCGGAACGTGAATAGATCAATATGTCATCGATAAACACAATCACAAACTGATCTAAATACTCCAAAAAGATATGGTTCATCAAATCCATAAATACTGCAGGAGCATTGGTAAGCCCAAATGACATTACCAAAAACTCGTAATGTCCGTATCTGGTGCGGAATGCTGTCTTCTGAATATCAGAATCTCTGACTCTCAGCTGATGATATCCAGACCGCAGATCAATCTTAGAATACACTGATGTATCTCTAAGCTGATCAAATAAATTCTCAATCCGTGGCAAGGGGTACTTATTTCTGATAGTCACTGCATTCAGCTGCCTATAATCGATGCACAACCTCAGAGTACCATCCTTCTTCTTGACGAATAGTACAGGAGAACACTAAGGCGGCATACCGTGGGGTTCTCCACAAGGACACTGGAATACTCCTGCCCGTGCATGCCTTAAGCAGCTGCTGCAGGGGAAGCTGTCCTCTGGTGACTATGCGAAAATTGGGCTTTTGGCCAACCTCGCTGAGTCCCGGACTAACCAAACTGTCCCCCCGGAACAGAAACTCCGGAAGCTACATGCTGAGCCTTTAGCGAACAGCCTCGACTCAAATGTCCAGGCAGTTTGCAATAATAGCAAACTGACTATCCCAGAGTACATGCAGAGATAATGTGATCTCGAGACCCGCATCGGGTGCAGTGAGAGTCACCGATGGGCTGTTTCCAGTTCTGCTGAGAAGACCGGGAACGTCCTGATGCAGAGCGTCCTGACTTATGGGGTCAGCCAGATGACCCAGAAGTACTCTGACCCGTCTGAGTGCGACTGCTCTGCTGCTGTCCAGTAGTCTGTGGCTGCTAGATCTGTCCGGAAGTCCGATCAGTCTGCTTCCTATTCTTGTCCACATTCGCTCTCGAATGAGCAGACTCAATCATAAGAGCTCTATCCATTAGCTCTGTGTATGATAAACTACCAAAATCGGTAATCTTCACCTGAAGATGCCCTTCCAATCCCTGGACAAACTAGAGCATACGAGATCTGCCCTCGGCAACCAACTCAGGACAGAATCTAGCCAACCGATTAAATTCGGCATTATACTCCATCACTGAACGGTTATTCTGCCGAAGACTCAGGAAATTCCGCCGACGTGTCATCTAATACACACGGGGAAAATACTGACTCTCAAATGCCTCCCTAAATGTCGTCCAGGTAATATGTTGCTCGCCTATAATCGAGCATTGCGTGTCCCACCAGATCTCTGCCTCATCTCGTACCTCAAGTACACAGTAATAGGCACGACTGGAGGGGTGTCGGGTATACTGAAGGTGATACCACTAGTGGTACAATCGAGGTAGATACCTCTGATGTCGAAACCGTCGGGGTCTTATAATCCAACGTGTCTATAATATCCTAACGAGTTTGTCCCTGACGGGCAAGCTCGACCCTAGCAGATCTCTCTGGAGACTCTATCTCCGGAGAATCTATCGCCCTCTTACGGGGGCGACCACGTCTCGGTACTGAAATACATGTATGTGTCATATCTGTAAACAAAATGTTACCCAGATATCACTACAGGTATAAGAACTATAAAATTACCTAATTTACCTATTTGCCGCCTGGAGATGTCCTGTCGCTGCTTAACCCCAAATAGAACCTCGTCACAATGCCTCGGAATTCCGAAACGAGAAAATCGACGGAAATCCGGACAAATCCAAAAATACCGAGAAAGGCTCACGAAAGTAAGCATCGTAAATCCGAAACCCGACAAGTAGGTATCGCAAAACTTTGCTCTGATACCAAATAAATTGGTATCAGATAAAATCCCAAAAATCCAGAATGCCTAGCAAGTATCATAACCTGCTCTGATACCAAATAAATTGGTATCAGATAAAAAGAAAATACAGAGCATCGTAACCCATGCTCTGATACCAAAAATATTGTCACAGATATAAATGTGCTAGCCACTATACCATCCCAAGGGGACGTGAAAATTTATGACTTGAGTTGATGGATAGAAGACTTGTCTTTCATGCAAAGCTCCAGTGTTGCAACCTATGTCGATCTCTCTAGTCCAAAAGTCTGTGACTCCAACTCCATCAAACTCCTAGCTCCATCCAAACCAAGCCTCCGACGCTCGAGTTACATTCACCGGTGAACGAGCTCCATGAACTCAAAAGATCGCCAAACCATAAGAACACGGCCAAGCCCAACCACAAGAAAACATAACATTCGATCGTAAAGTTACGAACAACATCAACACAATCAACATCCTTCTCAATTAGACTAAATCTTAGATTTCGAAGAAAACCCTTCACATTTTTTTTTTCCATGCAAACAAATATAAGCAAACCTTCTCAACAGTCAAAACACTCACCAATCTATTTTTTCACATATAAAAAAAGATGAGTGAATAATTATTTTGGATGAAACTCAACCGAACTGGCCAATTCAATTGGTTAAACCGGAAAACAGAGGTCAGTCGGGTTAACCGGTCCGTCCGAGTTTGAAAACACTAATTTTTTCATACAATCGAATCCAAGATAACTTAGAACAGTGTACAGAAAGAGGAACAGTGGCAAGAGGAATACAAATAAGTTCAAGTCTCAGAAATTAGCAGTTATTCGTTGATAGCGTGATCACCTTCAAGGAGAGCATCCGCAGCGGTATCCAAGTCGTTCGGAAAGAAGACCCTACAAAATCAAGGTCAGTAAAGGCATTCACCAGGTTGCATTGTATATGTAGTTGTGTTTTGTTGAAGAGAAAGAAAAGAAAAAGAAATTTTCCAAGTCGACTTGTATCTGGCTCGATAGGCATATTGATTGCTTGATAATTCAGTGAATCTAAAGCTTCGGATCATCAATGGGACTTTAACTGTATAAGAATCACGTAAGGTTGTGAGACAACCATCATTTGGAAAAAAAAAATATATCTGGGATTAATGCCGGTTAAATCGGTCTAAAAATTGATAAGCCAATACCAACTTGCCACGTGGAAGAACAGATAGTTAGGAGCCAACTACCCAACAGTTCAACCGAGACGCATGCTTACACACAAGTAAACTTGACATCACAATAGCTCTCGAGGCCTATAAAAGAGGAACTCAGGGATACACAGAGGGAGATTCTATCGCAATTAAAAAGTATGTGATAACTTGAATTTCTGAGGCAACCTTCCACATACGCAGTCGCCTTTCAAAACTGAAACTTCCTCAGATGAACTGCACTACTTAGATTAGAGTTGGATTTGTCGAAGAGGAATTAGATCCTACCTAATGCATTGACAGGTTCTTGACTCAAGCAAGGACAGGAAACTTCATATTAGTAGAAGGCATCATAAGTTCATAATATTCGATGGTCAGATGTTTCTAGATAAACTTCCCCAAGTAAATTGATTTAATAGGGCTAATAATCATCGGTAGCTGGAAAAAAACATCTTCAAAGTAATAAGAACGGAGATAAGAAGTATGTTAAATCTTCAAGGAGAGAATTAGCCAAGATGTTTAGAACCATGTGTTTCTTATGTTTCAATAATTTGGGTCAAAATTACCTGCAAGTGTTGTGGTACAAAACTTTGCTCAATCGGTTTATTTCCCCAATACCTTTGGCACCAGCAACCACCTCAAGAACTTGCCTAGGAAGCGAAGATTCATCAATTCTAGAGAAAGCAATCAGATAATAGAAAAGAAAGATTTAACTGAAAGGCATTAAGGGTAGTGTTTGGTTCACGAATAGCTACTCTTATGTCTTACGAATTTTCATGGAGCAAGAATACTTTTGTTTGATTATAAATATCAAATTCTTATCAAATTTAAATCGACTAATGATCCTTCCTTATTGCTTTACACCATTTCAAGGAACATCTATCTATTCATACGATATTCCAATCTATAAGAATATCTACTACTCTATTGAATTCTCCAAGAAACATATTTTGAACATACAGGCGGATTAAATGGGAGCAAGTAGGACAGACCAAGTAACAAATAGGAATGACAATGATCCATCTACGTTTCCACTCCACGAACAAAACAAATGAATGCATATTCCTTATTTTATCGCCTATCAATTTTAAGGAATAACTATTCTATCCTTACCAATGCCATAATGTGAATCAAATGTCATGTAGAAGAGTTTTTTTCCTTCCTTTTTTGTTATCATCACTATGTAGTGAAAATATAATGGGGACATATAATAAATCAAATTGAGAGAAGACGCCTTTAGTTATGTAAAAAATATGCAATAAAATAAAGGAAAGGCTCGATTATCTACAAGTGTAATGGAACTTCAGCTAAAAAGTTAAAGAGCAAAAATTCAAGCAGAGGGGTGCCTTCCATAAACCGTAAAGTAGGCATAAAGTAGGCTGGTCAAACAAGATTAGGCAAGAGATTAAATAGAGGTACCATAATGGAATCAAATTGTTAATTTTAGCAAGTATAATTAAGGAAATTGTCTTTTTCAAATCATAAGGGGATTGGATAAAGACAATATCAGTACTAGATATTTTCTAAATAAAAGGAATTTAGAAATAGAGTATACACTATCTATGCAGGAGGTTAGAAATCTTACTGCTGACCTTACACCACCCCATAAGCCATAATCATAGTTAAATTGAAAATTTTTGATGCCAACATGGAATTGTAGCTTCTTTAGAAAACAAATGTATGATGCGTCTGATCTTGATGTATGCCTTCTTAGTTCAACCAACTTAGAGCCAAATTGGTTGCTGAAAGAATTTGAAAAAAAAAGAATAATATTCAATTACCTCACGAAACAAGGTTCATTCCGACCTTTCACGGCAGAATCAGGATCATATTTCTCCTTCTTCTTAGAGGGCCAATTTGATTTTACAAACTGCATTCCGGCATGAGTGCTTCTAATTTCACAGTAAGGGGAATCTGTCTCTATCATCATTCTCTCAACTGGAATACCACACAACGCATCAAGATTTTCATGTGTCTTGAGAGAGCAGCCATTGATGCCTATGGTCAGGACAAATAAGAGATAAGGATGTTACTACCTTGTAAGTTCCAAGAAAATTGTTGAATCTGAGAACAATTTTACACCATTCTCTCTCTCTCTCTCTCTCTCTCTCTCTCTCTCTCTCTATATATATATATATATATATATATATATATATATAAATGAAAATCAGAATAAAACTTTAAATTACAACTATGTGGATATTTATAATGTGAAACAGGAAATAATGCGACACTAGAGGACTATTAAGCTACCGAGAGTAAAGAAAGAAATACTAAATTTAAAAGATCAAATAGGACGGCTATTTATTAGATGATCACAAAAAAACTTCAGTTCTGACATAATGCTAGAACTAGTTGTAAATTAAGTGCTAAAAGAACACATAAATTTGGTTATCACCAATAAAAAGGTTCTCAAATGCCAAGAGCTTATTGCATTCTTCTGCACTTCCCGTAAATGAATGAGCAACACCAGCAATGAACCTGTCAAAATAGCATATATGTCAGTCATGCCCATGATAATCACATAATGCGTGATGAAAAGAAATTCTAAAAGAAGGCATTTAGCAGTTGAAAAGACTGTATATTTGCAGAAATAGGCATAATAACTTAGTAAAAAAGTCACTCAATAGTTCCTTTAAACAAGCGTTAATTTAAACTTAAATCAAATTTTAGAAGTTCGTAGAAATTTTATAGGATAGAATAGAATGCGAACAGAACATGAAGAGATCATGAGGAATTAATTAATGTTGTTGAAAGACTTATGTATCCTTCCGTGAGTAAAGTCTATTTAAACAAAACCATACCCTTTTGAAACATGTCTTAATAACATAGTTCATTTGGCAAAAAAAAAGTTGGGAATAAATGTCAGCAAGAGAAAAAGCAGTCAGTGGACACAAATGTAAAAGTGATTATGTAGCTATGGTGGGGTACCTTTCCTTGTTCCGCTTAAGAATATCGCAGAAGTCTTCAGCAGCAGCACGCATATGCAAAAACATAGGCAACTTTACAGCTTCTGCCAGTTCAAATTGCCTTTCAAAGTATCTAATGGAAATAATGACAACTATTATCATGTTCTCGTAAGCCAATAGTTCCAAATATTGCATGTCAATAATTGAAGTTTTAAGCATACTTCTTCTGTACTTCAGCAGGGCAAAAGTGAAGCCTGTCATAATCCAGTCCACATTCTCCAATCGCCACCACCTACATTCAATAAAGGCATTTTTTATTAAAAAAACAACTGATGCATTAGAAATAGCAACAATGAACCTAAAACATCCATACTACTCCCACTGTAAAGTTGAACGTCAAAGGTTAGATAAGTAGTATGATGCTGTAAGCTGCCATGTTAGTTTCACTAGTCATATTGATGCTTCCCTCCCTTACAATAGCTAGAAATACGCTTTTAGTAAGTCATTATTCTTTTCTTTCCTTTTCTAACTGGTGAAGCAGTAGCTGTATCTGTAAACTACTAAAGAAATTTTGTTAAATTTATCTAAACACCACATGAAACAGAGAAATAAGGGGTGCCCAGGATTCCATTGGTATATGAGCTTTAACATTTGCACCTCCTAACTACCAAGAACCGCAACAAAAGCAGAACCTAAGATGTGAGAAAGAAGCCACTGCAATAAGTCAATAATAATTCAAGTTCAGTAAGGCACGGACTAAGCTTAGCACTACCGTAACGACTTGGAACGCTAAACAAAGACAAAGGCTAAAGTCTAAGATAAAGACAGCACAAGCTGATTTACAGATGGTCAATTGAATAGCACAATTACAGAATTAACATGGGTAACAACTCGGCCAGATGGGCTTTAATTAGTACATGATCTAACTGTAGGTGTGCATATGGCTGTGACTCAGAGAGAACAACACAATCTATATAACCATGTTCCTACCTCATCAATCAAAACATTATGCAGTTCAAGCAAACTGACAGCACAAAAATATGTTATTTGAAGTGTACCTTGCCTTTCTCAATGCCCTCCCGAGCTAAAGACACAAGCGCCTGGAAATATTGGTCAGGGTCCCCACTGTCTTCAAATTCCTGACAGATAATCAATTATTAACTAGAATATCACCATAAGGTAACCTTGCACTCATGCAGTTGAGCAGATTAACCACCTTACATCTAGTAGGATGCACACCGACCGTACAATAGAGGCGTCCTTCATAACATGAGCGGTAGCCAATCTTAGTAAACATTAAAACAAACAACTAATGTGCATTCGCATTGCTCAAATAGACACTCAGGGAAGGAAAAACGATCCAACCATCAGTTTCTGCGATAGCGAGGGCCTCCTTTGATTCATGAAGTGATCCCCCTGTGACCTACCACGAAAGGGAATGACCAAAAAAAAAAAAAAAGAAAAATAAAAAATGAACTTTTTTTTATTTGCGAACACAAGTAAATAAAGGACACGAAAGAAGAAGCATCACAATGATCCGATCGACTCCGGCGCTCCACGCACGAGCTAACACGGTGGGGATATCAGCGGCGTGGCACTGCCGGCCATTGTAGATCCCTTTAAACATGCTGTCTGCAGGAGAACCGAAAGCTTGAGTGCGAAAGCAACAAAAAGGTGTGGTGATTTTTACCACATTGAGGAAGGTATTGAACCTGTGAAGTTGACGGCTATGTCTGCTTTGCGTCTCGATCGATTCCGACGACAGGAAAGGGGAGACGTTAGTAAAAATTGAGTAAAAAAGATTGATCGATCCTCTGGAACCGAAAGAAGTAGTTTGGGAAGCGGACTTGCCGATCATCCTGACGGAGGAAGACATCGACGCCGTGGCGAATTGCAAGGAATCGAAGAGTAGAAGGCGGCGAGATGGTTCCGTCGAGTTTAAGCTTCTGTGGTTTGAATTGGGGGAAACTGTAAGATGGAATCCATCGATTTTTTAAATTAATTTAATTATGTAAAATATTTGAAAAGGTTTAGGTTAGGTTAGTCGAGTCATTCAAATGGATCAAACGAGTTAAGCTAGATGAGTAGTAAGATAGGTAAGCGAATTGATCTAGCCTAATGAGTCTGGAGCTATCTAGTTGGGCAAGTTCATCAAACAATTTAGGCTAGTGAATTGATCTCGTTCAACAAGATGGAGTTATCCGATTGCGGAACACGTCGTGCTGATAGCAATTCGATAATTGATCGGATCATAAACACTCTTAAAATATCTATCTAATTAATTTCTTCATTAGTTAATAATTATCTCTTGAAATTATCTAAAAATATATAAATATTAAAAAAATACTAATACATAGCTACTACACAATTTATCTCTCTTTAAGTTAATTAAAAAAATAATAATCGCACTGATTATGTTTTATATCGCTTTCATACAAAAATAATCCGAAATTTAAAAGGTTATTTTTTATTCGAAAGTTTATCCCTAAAAATAATTTAATAAAATTATTTTTATATAAACCTGATGACTTTTCGAAATAAAAAAAAGATAAGACACGAAGAATATTTCAGCAAAAATATATAAAAATAACTTAAAAAAAATAATATGTGAACTTTTTTTTTTCAATTCATGTAAGGAAATTATATGTGTATTCGACTCAATTTTTAAATAAATTGGACTAATTAAATATAATTGAATTGAATTAACAAAAATTTTAAAACTAAATCAATTAAATTTAAATTTTATTTAATTAATTATATTTTTTAATAAAAGTTAATTTTTTTAAAAAATAATAGAAACCGAATTAATCGGTTAATTGAATTTTATAAAAAATTTACTCCATAATTGATCAGATCTCTTAAAATATCTATTTAATAAATCTCTCTTTAAATAAATAATAATCACAGGAATTATGCTTTATATCAGTTTCATAAAAAATAATCCGAAATTTAAAAAGATATTTTTTTATTTGAAAGTTTATCCAAATTTGTTTATTTAAAATTATTATCGATTTAGCTGTTGACTTTTCAAATGAAATAAAAAAGATAAGATAACATTTCAGCAAAAATAACTTATAAAAAAAAAAAGAAGAAGAAGATAGAAGTTGAGTATAGCTACTATAAATATACTACTTCATTCAACTGATCACTCACTCGTTCACTCCCCATTCAATACCTCTCTTTGTTTTTTTTCATCTTCATCTTCTCCGATATATCCATTCGTTAGCTTTTGCTATGGCGGGTGGACATGTCATCCCCGTGGGCGAGACGAAGATCTACCCCGGAAGATTGACATCCTACGCTTTGTTCGCTTGCATGGTGGCTTCCTTTGGCGGTCTCATCTTCGGCTACGACATTGGAATATCCGGTGATAATCTACTGATATTCTTAAACTCGATCGATTTGGCTTAACTTGACTCCACTTGATCTGATCTGATCTGATCTGATTCACTTGTTTATGGAATTAATTAAGGTGGAGTGACATCTATGGACACGTTCTTGTCCAAGTTCTTTCCGAAGGTGCTAGAGAAAGAGAAACACGTCGTCGACAGCAACCAGTACTGTCAGTTCAATAGCGTGCTGTTGTCGACCTTCACCTCCGTCCTTTACTTCGCCGCCTTCGTGTCCTCTTTCTTCGCATCCTCAATAACCAGACGCCTCGGCAGGAAGATCACCATGGTCGGCGGCGGTCTCATCTTCCTCGTCGGAGCCATCGTCAATGGCGTCGCTGCCAACGTCCTCATGCTGATCGTCGGCCGCATCTTCCTAGGCCTCGGCGTCGGATTCTCCAGCCAGGTCAGTCGCTCGCTTTAATTTTTTCATCATATCCTTCGCCGGAGTTGGGGATTTATTTATTTAGTAGCTTAATTACCAGTCTTTTTCTTTGGATTGATCTCAGGCGGTGCCACTGTACCTGGCCGAGATGGCTCCGATGAAGATCCGAGGCACTCTCAACATCAGCTTCCAGATGATGATCACCGTCGGAATATTCGTGGCGCATCTGGTGAACTACGGCACCTCCAATATCAACGGCGATCTGGGGTGGCGGCTCAGCCTGGGCCTCGCCGCCGTGCCCGCCATCATCGTCACCGTCGGTGCCTTCTTCCTCCCCAATACGCCCAACTCAATGATCGAGCGCAACCAAACCGACAAGGCCAGGACCATGCTCCGAGAAATCCGCGGGACGGACGACATCGACCTCGAGTACGAGGACCTCGTCGCCGCCAGCAAGCAATCTCAGGCGATCAAGGATCCGTTCAAGACTTTGCTCGGGAGGAAGTACAGGCCTCAGCTGGTGATGTCCATCGTCATCCCCAGCCTCCAGCAGCTCACCGGAATCAACGTCGTCATGTTCTATGCGCCCGTCCTGTTCAAGACCATCGGCTTCGGCACCCAGGCCTCGCTCATGTCCGCGGTCATCACCGGCTTCGTCAACCTCGTCTCCACCTTCATTTCCGTCCTCACGGTCGACCGCTTCGGCCGCCGTATTCTCTTCCTCGAGGGCGGTGTCCAGATGACCATCGCCCAAATCATCGTCGGAACACTCATCGGCTGGAAGTTCGGCACCACCGGCACGGGCTATATCCCCAAGACCTACGCCATCTTCATCGTCATCTTCATCTGCATCTTCGTCTCCGCCTTCGCATGGTCGTGGGGCCCGCTCGGATGGCTAGTGCCTAGCGAGATCTACCCCTTGGAAGTCAGGTCGGCGGCACAGAGCATCACCGTGTCTTGTAACATGTTCTGGACGTACGTCATCGCCCAGATCTTCCCGCCAATGCTCTGTTCCTTCAAGTTCGGCCTCTTCTACTTTTTCGCTGCATGGGAGGTGATCATGACCGTCTTCGTATACTGGCTCCTGCCTGAGACTAAGGGAATTCCAATCGAGGAGATGCAAACCGTCTGGAAGAGCCACTGGTTCTGGGCCAAGTACGTGAACGACGACAATGTCGATTCAGGACACGTGGAGATCTCCAACGTCTCGGTCTAGTATTAGGGTTTGATTTTTTTTTTTTTTCCTATTTCAAGGTTTCTGTAATAACTAGGGTTATGGGTGTTGGTCTTTATTGACTTTTTTCAATAGTTTAAAATCGGTCTTTACTTTTTATAGTTTCTCTTTCGTTGTTAAGAGCTCTGTTTGTTTGAAGTATCCTATACTATATTCCAACCAGGATTAGCTTATGAACCCCAGATTCCGACTTTTACTTCTAGGACAGGTGCGATTTCATTCAGCCATTTGCTTTCAGTGAGGTCCTCTCCTCTTAGCCAATTCACTTATAAAGACAGGGGATGTCGTGAAAGTAGAAGTTTCAGATCGAAAGTAGAAGTTTCAGATCTTAGTTTAGGCGAGTAAGCATTTAATTTATAGCTGACTTATTGAGCAGTCTTTCATCCTCGTCGGATATTCATGTTTCTTCTTTTTGTCTTCTGAATGGGATCTTGCCTTTTGTGTCTTCATGGGGATATCTTGTCTTCCTCAAATATAATATACCATTAGGCTGAGGTGAGACTTAGGAAACAAACAGGACTACAGGAGTCAATTCATTTAGTGAGCTGATCGGGTGTAATGATAGGGTATTTATCAAATATACATTCATGTATGCATTTCTTAAGCTCACCTCTTTTGCCTTCTTTGTCTTCCATTTTATTACGCTGCAGATGATAGATACTAGCCCTATGGATTCTTTTGCCTTATTTGTCTTCCTCAATTCTATATGAGATATAGTTCTTCTCCAACTTCTTTCCATGGTCTAATAATTTTATATGGTATATTGCATTTATATTAAATATGTATTTTATTAAATGTTGAATCTGTGCTTATTAAGTTGAAGTTGAAATGCTTTTTAGAACCTAAAGGGTGTCTTGTTTCACTTTGACTTTTAGATAGTCCAATGTGAAGTGACCACTGAAGCAAGAAAAGACGGACGAGACTACTGCATTGATCCAATGATTGCATAGCGACCTAAGATTGCATAGCACTGCTAAGCAGAGTCTCTCTGGCACAAGACTAATGCATTGTGCATAGCGCTGCTAATGAATATCTCTGGCTAAGATTGCATAGCGCTGCTAAGCAGAGTCTCTCTGGCACAAGACTAATGCATTGTGCATAGCGCTGCTACTAAGTATCTCTGGCTTTGATCAGCAGAGGCAAGCAATCAGAAGACAGTCGGGACAAGTGCGAAGCGGGAAAGGATAGCAGCGAGGAGTGGAGCTAAGCTAACTCGAACAGCCGGGAGACGGGAGATGATCAAGTACAGCGGAATGCGAGGCAAGTCTAGTAGCAAGCAAAGCGAGGTGCTCACTGATATGACGCCTAATGATAGGGGACATGACAGTTATAAGTCAAGGGGACGTGTCAATCATAAATCAAAAGGACGTGTCAATCAGAAGTCAAGGGGATATAACAGTCAACAGTCAAGGGGATGTGATAATCAGTCAACATACAGGGTGGGACCACTGGAGGATAGGTTATCCTGCATGAAAAGCTAGGGCGGAGCCTACTGGTTTGGAAATCAGATCTACAACGTAACGCGCGATCAAGCCAAAGCCCGATCTGTCTTCCCTGGTCAGGTTTCCTCCAGTTAGCCCGCATAAGTAGACTTATCATTCCCGGTCAGGTAAGAAGCATGATAACAGGAAGAAGGAGGGCTTTGGTTGCTCCCTTCTCTCGACCCAGTATGACTAGGGCTGCCTTATTCCTTCCCGGACTGGACATGAAGCACTACAAGACAACAGGGCCAAAGAATCACAACCGCCTATCAGAGAATAAATGTTTAATGTCAGAGAATATTCCAATAGTCAGTAGTCACCGACGAATGGAACCTTCCTTCAGGACCAAGGAGGATGCCACGTGTCTTATCCCATCTAACAAAGTCTGAGACCCGACATTCCCTGACATCAGTCAGGCCCCAAAAGGTACTCACGGTCATATAAAAAGGGGCGTCCTCTCCCTTACGCAGGTACGCTCATTCGCACACTTGTCTACTTTTCTTCTTCATTCGTACACTATTCTTCTGGGGAAAATGTATTTGACTTGAGCATCGAAGGGCCTGCTCCGGGGACATTTTCCCTGGTTCTGGGTCTCTAACGTTTCGTGTGCTTGTCTAAGTGTGTGCAGAGTTCCAGTACCGCCAGCGCAGGCCCAGTAGTTCTTCAGGGCCACGTGGGGGTCCATTCTCTGGAGCCTGTGCGACTGTAGTATCCCAGTCTCTTCCCCGTCAACGCCGACAACACTTCATCCGGTCTTCGTCTAACTCAGACTCCGGACAGGATCAATTTGGCGCCGTCTGTGGCAAACTTTTTTTTTTTTTTTTTTTGTCTATTTTAGAGTGTAAAGATGGAGGACACCTGTCACACCCTGGAGGAGTCTCTGCCAGACAAAAATTCGACAACATCTCCTCTGTACGGGTGACAATCTGAAGCATTACTACATACAAAATATACATCAGCCACATACGGCTGGAATATATACACAACCACGCAGTTTATATTATCAGCCCACTCGGCTGAAACAAAGTAAACACAACCACGCAGTTTAATAAGCCTACACAGCTGAAAGTAAACACGCACAGCGGAAAACATAAAACAATATGAACGCAAGACCAACAACGACACTAACAAAAATACCTGCAACCACCAGACTAAACTCCAAAAATCCACAGTGACTTGTTCAAAAGCAAAATACGCAAAATTAACATGTCACCCAAACAGTAACAAAATCCAAAAAAAAAAGAAAACTATCCTCGAGTGTGACGTGGGACTGGCAGCCGGGACTCTCCAAGCATCCATGACTCATCTACCTGTTACCTGGCGAAAGAAAACCAAATTGTGAGGTGATGAGTATTGGAACTCAGCGGGTAAAGATAAGATAGTGCATGAACGTAATATAAAAATAGAAAGTGGGCCAAGATTATACAATCTCATAAGAGGAAATAGCAGATACTACAATCGAATCAAAATAAATGCTCATACCTGAAACCATATCCTAGGATAGGTATAGTAGGTCAGAACTGGTACTAATTTGCTACAGTACTGCTCATAACTGATAGGACCTTTACTATTGGCTAGAGGGAGGGTGAATAGCCTTTCTTCGATTTTTCCTACAATCTTGTTAGCAGAAGCAAATGGAAATAAAGAAAATACAAGAAAACAAGAGAACAATGCTAACTCCTTTATTTACTTGGTCTCCACCTCCTTGAGGTGACTAATCCAAGGCACACACCCACACAATCAAACTTCACTATAAACTTCTCCTTCACGAATCACAATCGAAGGTGGAGAAACCCTTGCACAATATTCTCTTCCTCTTTACAAGAATGGAGAGTATAATCAGGAGGAAGAGAGTGAATATCTGTAGACTTGAAGATCACTTGATGAACACTTTTTCCAGTTTTTGAACAGTGGTCTATCTTCAAGTTCTGACAGTAGCTTTTATAGTTTTCCCGACATCAGTCGACTGGTATACATATCAGTCGACTGATGGACTTCAACGACACTAAAGATTTGATAAGATTTTGAGCCGCCATTTTGTAACGGTCGTCTACCAGTCGACTGGTACTAACACCAGTCGACTGATACTTGCCTCCAATCAGCCTGTCGCCATTCTGTTCGTTCTGTGCCTTGGTATCAGTCGACTGGTACCTTATACCTTTGAGATTTACAGCAGTTTGTACAGTTCCAGTTTTACATTATTTACATACTTGAAATACTTCCTTAGCTTAGACTTTATGCCTCCAAGCACCTTCCCTCAGCCTTGCGCCCTTAGGATGCTTCCGTCTCCATGACTCATCATCCTTGCGCTTGCCTTCAAGGGCTACCATTGGCTTTATCATGCTAAGTCTCTATTTTGCCAATAGATCGTACCTCCGGAACTTTCCTTGCCAAGTTTTCATACTTGGTCTTCTCTTTATATCTGCTTACTCAATACTTATGTTAGATCACAATTAATGCCTAACTTAAACTCATTTAATCAAACATCAACAATGAGTAATGTCTTGAGCAAGATTGCTCCAACAATCTCCCCCTTTTTGATATTTGGCAAAATTTGTTTAAGTTAGGTCTTCAAATGTACCATAACTATAAAGCATGATAATATCCATGAAGCATATAACATGAAGCATATAACATGAAACATATAACATGAAACATATAAAATATCCAACTTAAACTTAAACCATCCAAGTCTCCCCCTTTTTGACAGACAACAAAAAGATCTAGAACAACTCCCCCTGAATCCAGAATATCCTCGAAGAGCAAGAGATAGAGATGGACACATGACAAATAATAAGATAAGACACAGTCGGACATAGAGGAACTCACAAGACAGCAATAGAAAAATAGAGAAGTATCAGCACATAATAAACGCTAGACAGATAATGTCATAACAGCATACACCCATCATAGTCTGACAACCACGTGTTCGAGATAAACAAACGATATCGCTATCGAAACCAAAACATATCTCGACACTAACAAAAGAAGCAGCATCCTAGTGATCATCACTGGAAGGAGGAGGGGGAGGAGCCTGGTATGTCAGATCCCAGCGCTGCAGCATCGCATACACCTCTGTCTGACGCTGCTGAGACGTAGTCCAATCCTGTCGGAAACCACGAAACTCCTGAAACCCCTAGCGTACTGTCTCCTCCAGCTGAGTCAATCGAGCCTCGACAGTCATAGGGGCTGGATCCGGCGCCAGTGCAGGAGCAGGTACGTCCGCCTCCTCCTCATCGTCAGAATCATCCGCTCCCTGAGCACGCCATACCATCTCCCCCTGGCGTCTCTCAATACCTGCAAGAGATAGCTGGCGGGCCCCTATCTGATCATAGTCCTTAGATAAATGATGCTGTTGACCCCTCATGACATTGATACCCCGAGAGGCAAAGAAAGAAGTCAGGATGTGGCAGTAAGGCATGTACAACTTCTCATGGATAGGACTAGTGAAGTGCAGGATGGACTCAAAGACGTGAAGAGCGATGTTGATGTCAAGCCGGTGCTCCAAAGCATACATCATGACCAGATGGGGCAGCCAAATCTTGGCTTGCCCCCGAGTGACTATGGGTAAGATACACGCAATAATAATCTTATAAAGAATGTTACTGTTGTTGGGGTCTTCGGGCCGCGAAAACTGCTTTTCGCGTCGCGGAAACCCCGAATCACCCAAGGCCAACGGATCCGTGCAAGGAAAACCAAACGAAAATTACGAGTACGAGTTTCAAAAATATCTAGATCTACTCCTAGATCTATGTGTTAAGAATATACCTTGAAGCGTGCCCTTTTCGCGTTCCCGCTCGTCCAAGGAGAAGCCGGATCTCTAGACCGTCAAGCGTCGGTCCTCTAGAAGTATCCACACGGACACGTAGGTGGAGAAAACCTCACACAAAGGTGTGCTAGCACCTTGGTGAGATTCGGCCAAGCAAGGAGGAGAGGGAGAGGAAGAGCTTCAAGAGGAAGAAGAAGAAGATACACAACTTGAATGGAAAAATGAATTCACATTCAAACCCAAAGTGGCCGGCCACTCTCAATGGTGAAAACTCCCAAATTAATTGCATTAATTGCAATTAATATGAAGCCATTAAAGAGAATGGCTTTGTAACTTCCATGAGGTGGCACCCATGATGATGTGGAGTATCATCATTGGTCCACCTAATGCCAACTCACCAATGAGGTGACAAAAGGTCAAGTCAAAATTAACCTTTGGTCTTCCTTCTTAAGTCAAGTCAAACTTGACCCAATCTCTTCCATGGTTGATCTAATCTAACCATTTGATTCAAGCCAACTTAATATAATGAATCTAATTCATTTAATTAAATTGATTCAATGAGTCAAAATCTAAATTAGACTCATCGAACACATGAATCAACTTGAGTCGAACTCAAGTTAGCCCAATTAAAATTACTCTTAATCCAATTTGATTAATCAAATGAATCTAATCCTCTTGGTTCATCATATGAACCTAATCTCCATCTAATTGTCCTAAGTGTGTGACCCTATAGGTTCTTGTAACGTTGGCAATGCCCTAAACCCATTTAGGAGCATAAGTAATGAGCGGTATCTAGCAACACATCATTACTACCCAAGTTACAAGAATGTCGAGATCCGACATCACCTTGTGACTACTAATTGTGACTCCTCACAATATGTAACATTGTCCTTCTATCCTAGACATCTAGATTGATCAATGTGAGGCATAGACCGTGTCATCCTCTAATCAATCTAAATCTTGAACTCCAAGTAGATTCACTCAATCAAATGAGCTCAACATCTCATGTTGACTCATTTGGGCATGGCCATGCACTTCGTGGTCTAACTCTATCAAGAATATTGATGTCGCTCCCGTCATATGGGAGGGATAGATCCCATCTACATCACTCACATCCCTCTGCATAATTTGTTGCATACCCAATAATCGCCTTTATAGTCCACCCTGTTACGGGTGACGTTTGACGAAACCAAAGTACATAACTCCTTATGTAGGGATCCATGGTGACTTCAGGTCAAAGGACTAATAGTCATACTAATAGCCACATGAGAAAGTATATGACACTCATATAACGATCCATGATACTTTCTCATGGCGGGTCATTCAGTATACATTCTCTAATGCATACCCATGTGTCAGCTTGATATCTCTATATCCATGACTTGTGAGATCAAGTCATCGAGCTGACCTACATGATAGTCTTATTGTATTAACATTGTCCCTGAATGTTAATACTCGACTAGGAATGATTTAGAGTAGTGTTCCCTATATCATCTCACTATCGATTCAACTAATCGATTGATATAGGTATGAACCTTCTACTCAAGGACGCTATTATACTTAGTCTATTTGGCACTAATACAAATAAGTATAATAACCAAACAAATGCCTTTATTAATATACAAGAATATGATACAATGAGTCCATACAATCATCAAATGATTGACTTTAGGGCTCTAACTAACAATCTCCCACTAGCACTAGTGCCAATCAGTATAGGCTCTAAGGCCTAATGACCTAGTGTGACCATCATGCTTCCTCTGTGCCAAAGCCTTGGTCAAGGGATCTGCGATGTTAGCCTCTGTAGGTACTCTGCAAATCTTCACATCTCCTCTATCGATAATCTCTTGAATGAGATGGAAGCGCCGTAGTATATGCTTGGTCCGCTGGTGTGAGCGAGGTTCCTTCGCCTGTGCTATAGCTCCATTGTTGTCACAATAGAGCGTAATGGGGTCAGCAATGCTGGGAACCACCCCAAGTTCAGTGAT
Source organism: Zingiber officinale (assembly GCF_018446385.1). Taxonomy (NCBI): domain Eukaryota; kingdom Viridiplantae; phylum Streptophyta; class Magnoliopsida; order Zingiberales; family Zingiberaceae; genus Zingiber; species Zingiber officinale. The sequence goes on from NC_055992.1 coordinate 134,054,136, forward strand.
GAACTTGCGGATCCAAACTGCCTCATTTGCTGCTTCTGATGCAGCAATGTACTCAGCTTCTGTTGTAGAATCAGCTACTGTATCATGCTTCGAACTCTTCCAGCTGACAGCGCCACCATTAATGCAAAATACGAACCCCGACTGCGATCTATAGTCATCCTGGTCGGTCTGGAAGCTAGCATCACTGTAACCCTTTATAGCTAGCTCATCATTGCCTTCATATATCAAGAAATATTCTTTAGTCCTTCTTAAGTACTTAAGAATATTCTTGACCGCTATCCAGTGACTTTCACCTGGATCTGACTGGTATCTGCTCGTCATGCTCAAAGCATACGAGACATCAAGTCGAGTACATAGCATGGCGTACATGATCGATCCTATGACTGAGGCATAAGGGATCTGATCCATGCGGTCTCTCTCCTCTCTAGAAGAGGGACTTTGAGTCTTCGAAAGACTCACGCCATGTGACATCGGCAGAAATCCCTTCTTGGAGTTCTGCATGGCAAACCGAAGGAGTACCTTGTCAATGTATGTACTCTGACTTAGGCCAAGCAATCTCTTAGATCTATCTCTATAGATCTGTATCCCTAGAATGCGGGATGCCTCACCTAAGTCCTTCATTGAGAAGCAACTCCCTAGCCAGGTCTTGACAGACTGAAGCATAGGGATGTCCTTCCCAATGAGTAGTATGTTATCCACATACAATATGAGGAAGACAACTATGTCTCCTACAACCTTCTTATAGACACAAGGTTCATCTTCGTTCTTGATGAAACCAAACTGTTTGATTGCATCATCGAATCGAAGATTCCAGCTCCGAGAAGCTTGCTTTAGTCCATAAATGGACCTATGCAGCTTGCATACTCTGCTAGTATGCTGTAGATCTACAAAACCCTCAGGTTGTGTCATGTACACATCCTCGAGCAGGTTTCCATTCAGAAACGCGGTTTTGACATCCATCTGCCATATCTCATAGTCATGGTAGGCTGCAATAGCAAGCATGATCCGAATGGACTTAAACATCGCTACTGGAGAAAAGGTCTCATCATAGTCAATACCATGAATCTGCTTGAAACCTTTAGCTACCAAGCGACCCTTATAGATAAGTCCATCCATGTCAGTCTTTCTCTTAAAGACCCACTTGCACCCAATGGGTTTTACCCCTTCAGGTGGATCAACCAAAGTCCATACTTGGTTGGTGTACATGGATTCCATCTCGGATCTCATGGCCTCTAGCCATTTCTCGGAATCTGGTCTCATCACAGCTTCCTGATAGGTGGTAGGCTCACCCTCTATGAGCACAACGTTATCATGGTCAGACAAGAGAAATGAGTATCTCTCAGGCTGACGACGTACCCTATCAGACCTGCGAAGAGGTATGTCTACTTGAACTGGTTGTTGTTCCTCAACTCCTTGTGGAACATCATCCACAACACTTTGTGGTTCCAGTTCAACTTCCATCGAGGCTTCAGTGCTAGTATTCACATCTTGAACTTCTTCAAGATCGAACGTGCTCCCACTAGTCTTTCTAGAAACAAAGTCCCTTTCTAGAAAGACCCCAGTCTTTGCCACAACTACCTTGTGCTGACTGGGAATGTAGAAGTAATATCCCTTAGTTTCCTTGGGATATCCGATGAAATAGCACTTGTCGGATTTGGGTCCTAATTTGTCTGAGACTTGACGTCGTACGTAAGCCTCACAACCCCAAATCCTCATGAAAGACACCTGGGCATCTCTCCCAGTCCATATCTTATATGGTGTCTTTATCACGGCCTTGGATGGAACTCGGTTGAGAATGAAAGCTGCCGTGTCTAGAGCATATCCCCATAGATATGTCGGAAGATCTGTGTGACTCATCATAGATCGTACCATATCTAATAAGGTACGATTCCTCCTTTCGGATACACCATTCCACTGTGGTGTTCCAGGAGGAGTGAGTTGAGATAAAATCCCACACTCAGCTAAGTAGTCACGGAACTCATGGCTTAAGTATTCACCACCTCGATCTGATCGAAGTATTTTAATACTCTTGCCAAGCTAGTTCTGTACTTCATTCTTGAATTCTTTGAACTTTTCAAAGGATTCGGACTTATGTGTCATCAAGTACACATAACCACATCTACTGAAGTCATCAGTAAATGTGATGAAGTATCTATAACCGCCTCTAGCAGCGACATTGAAAGGGCCACATACATCACTATGTATGAGTCCTAACAAATCAGTCGCTCTTTCGCTGTGCCCACTAAAAGGAGTCTCGGTCATCTTGCCTCGTAGGCATGACTCGCATATCTCATATGATTTAAAATCAAATGAGTCTAGCAAACCATCCTTATGGAGCTGGGATAAGCGCTTGTCATTTATATGACCTAAGCGACAGTGCCAGAGATAAGTTTGGTTCATGTCATTTGACTTGAACCTCTTGGTACTAATGTTATAGATAGGGCTCTCAAGGTCTAAAATATAGAGTCCATTTATTAGTGGTGCATTACAATAGAACATATCTTCTAAATAAACAGAAAAACATTTGTCTTTTATTATAAAAGAGTATCCTTTCTTGTCTAAACAAGAAACTGAAACTATGTTCTTAGTAAGAGCAGGCACATAACAACAATCATCTAAATTTAGTACAAGCCCAGAGGGCAGAGATAGCTGATAAGTTCCTACAGCAACAGCAGCAACCCGTGCTCCATTGCCTACTCGTAGGTCCACCTCGCCCTTTGCCAATGCTCTACTATTTCTCAGCGCCTGCACATCAGTACAAATGTGAGAAGCACATCCAGTATCTAATACCCATGATGTAAAAATAGATAGATTGACTTCTATAACATATATACCTGAAGTGGAAGTCTCACTTCGCTTCTTCTTAAGATCCTCCAAGTATACCTTGCAGTTCCTCTTCCAGTGCCCGGTCTGACCGCAGTGGAAGCAGGTAGCATTCTTAGCGACCCCTCCTTTAGGCTTCAGTGCCTTGCCTTTGCCCTTGGTTTGGGATGTTCCCTTACCTTTGGGCTTGCCCTTACCCTTGTGCTTCTGGACCATCAGAATGGGCTTAACCTTCTTAAGGTTAATCTCAGCAGTTCGTAACATACTAAGTAGCTCGGGCAGTGGCTTGTCAATCTCGTTCATGTTATAGTTGAGAACGAATTGACTATAGCTATCCGACAAAGACTGCAAGATCAGTGGCCGGCTCTTGGCCAAGTGGGAACCCAGTCTTTGTAGGTTCTCTATGTACCCAATCATCTTGAGTACATAAGGACCTACAGGAGCCCCGTCGACATCTTGCACAGTGCCTTAGAGATCTCAAATCTCTCATGCCTCGCTTGTCCCGATATAGTTGGCGAAGATGCTCAACCATATCGTGCGCCCATCAACTCGTGTTGCTTCAAGCTCGAGTTCATGGTCATGAGCATTAGACAGGACACAAATGCGTCGTCTTGATGCTTCTTGTAAGCATCTTTGTCGCCTCAGCATTGGCGGGAGGAGCCTCGGAATGGGCTGCTCCAGAACGTACAGTTTACGTTCCTGGGTGAGAACTATTCTCAAGTTCCTGTACCAGTCCAGGAAATTCGCTCTGTTGAGCTTGTCCTTCTCAAGGACAGATCGCAGGGAGAGGGAATTCGTGTCCGACGTCATGGTTATCTACAACAGAAAATTTGCAGAAATAAATATCATATTCTTTTAAAATCATTTAATTAGGTCTTTAACTAAATGATGCTCCCACTGAATACTATAATTCATGTGGGACAAGATCCACATCATATTAACCCTTGAGTTAACTTTGGCTAATACGCCCAAGGCTTAGTATGATCGGTAGGTAACGATTACCAATTACATCTCTATGCAACTCTTGTTTATAGGATCAAGATCCATATTTATATTAAAATTCGAGTTAGCTTTGGCTAATACGCCCGAGAGTTAATATAAACGTGATTTTGTCCTACCTTTCCAACTATTGGAAGAATGCCTATAGTTGACTCGATCCAACCGAGTAACTAGGAATACTCAATCTAATTGAGTTTGTATTCACCCATGCGTTGATAGGCGGGACCAAGATTGTCCCTCCGTACCCTACCAAGATAATATGTATTACTCTGCTTTGGCAGATTCAACAATACATGTGATCGAGGTAGTGATAGGTATCACGACATGGTTAGGCATTAGAGTTGAGTCGATTGAGATCTAATCTAATCGAAAAGGATGCATCTTGTGCACGACTTAGATCCAATCTAATCGCAAGGGTGCATCATGTGCACGACTTAGATCTAATCTAATCGTAAGACACTAATTAATTAACTACTTATTAAATATGCATCACATACACAAGCAATTAATTAATCTATTTGTGATTTAGTCATGGCCCTACTACGATCTTCTCAAGCCAATGAGAAGATCGATTGGTCAACGTAGGGTCAATAGCTTCTCCAAGCTCCTCCCTTTGACCACCTTGTGTTGCTCGTGCTCGCCTCGGAACTCCGTCTCGTGTGGACCCTCCACCGCTCCAATTTGTACATTACAATTTGAAACTCGAGTTACATTCGAGTCTAAATCTAATTTACAACAAGAATATAAGAGAAGGCACGACGCGCAGGTCGCGAATATAATACAACACTCGCAAACACATAACGGCACGCAGGCCGTATTATGAATTACAACACAATCCAATCATATTGGGTTTTTGGGCCATGATTATCACAAAATTAATATATAATTCAAAGTTATATATTTTTCATAATTTTCTGTAATTTTAAAATTAATTTTTACAATTTTACGAGTAAAATTTCCCGACGGACCCGTTTAGCGGTTTCGAGCGCAATCGCGGAACGGATCCCCTTGCGGGGCCAGGGGCAGCGCCCCTACCCGCGATCTAACCATCGCGAGGGTTCCTTTGCGATCCAACAGCGCCTAAACCCGCTGTCCCAAAACGATTTGGGCCGAGACATTGCCGTTTCGGAAAAATCTTCCCGGCGGGTTCGTTTTTAGCGATTTCGGGTGCAACCGCGGAGCAAATCCCCTTGCGGGGTTAGGGGCAGTACCCCTACCCGCGATCTAACCATCGGGGGTTGCTCCTAAGCGATCTAATGGCACCCAAGCCCGCTGTCCCCAAAAATTTTGGGGTGAAATGAAGCCGTTTTGGAAAAATTTCCGGTAGCCGAAGGCTACAAGTGCCGAGACACTTGTACTTCGCTTCTACGGAAAAATTATCCATAAAAACTCGAAAATCATAATTTTACAGAAAATTACAGAAACTTTAGTTTTCATAAAACCAAAAACAAACTCGTACAAGCCTTGCACGTGGCTCTGATACCACTGTTGGGTTCTTCGGGCCGCGAAAACCGCTTTTCGCGTCGCGGAAACCCCGAATCACCCAAGGCCAACGGATCCGTGCAAGGAAAACCAAACGAAAATTACGAGTACGAGTTTCAAAAATATCTAGATCTACTCCTAGATCTATGTGTTAAGAATATACCTTGAAGCGTGCCCTTTTCGCGTTCCCGCTCGTCCAAGGAGAAGCCGGATCTCTAGACCGTCAAGCGTCGGTCCTCTAGAAGTATCCACACGGACACGTAGGTGGAGAAAACCTCACACAAAGGTGTGCTAGCACCTTGGTGAGATTCGGCCAAGCAAGGAGGAGAGGGAGAGGAAGAGCTTCAAGAGGAAGAAGAAGAAGATACACAACTTGAATGGAAAAATGAATTCACATTCAAACCCAAAGTGGCCGGCCACTCTCAATGGTGAAAACTCCCAAATTAATTGCATTAATTGCAATTAATATGAAGCCATTAAAGAGAATGACTTTGTAACTTCCATGAGGTGACACCCATGATGATGTGGAGTATCATCATTGGTCCACCTAATGCCAACTCATCAATGAGGTGGCAAAAGGTCAAGTCAAAATTAACCTTTGGTCTTCCTTCTTAAGTCAAGTCAAACTTGACCCAATCTCTTCCATGGTTGATCTAATCTAACCATTTGATTCAAGTCAACTTAATATAATGAATCTAATTCATTTAATTAAATTGATTCAATGAGTCAAAATCTAAATTAGACTCATCGAACACATGAATCAACTTGAGTCGAACTCAAGTTAGCCCAATTAGGATTACTCTTAATCCAATTTGATTCATCAAATGAATCTAATCCTCTTGGTTCATCATATGAACCTAATCTCCATCTAATTGTCCTTAGTGTGTGACCCTATAGGTTCTTGTAATGTTGGCAATGCCCTAAACCCATTTAGGAGCATAAGTAATGAGCGATATCTAGCAACACATCATTACTACCCAAGTTATAAGAATGTCGAGATCTGACATCACCTTGTGACTACTAATTGTGACTCCTCACAATATGTGACATTGTCCTTCTATCCTAGACATCTATATTGATCAATGTGAGGCATAGACCGTGTCATCCTCTAATCAATCTAAATCTTGAACTCCAAGTAGACTCACTCGATCTAATGAGCTCAACATCTCATGTTGACTCATTTGGGCATGACCATGCACTTCGTGGTCTAACTCTATCAAGAATACCGATGTCGCTCCCGTCATATGGGAGGGATAGATCCCATCTACATCACTCACATCCCTCTGCATAATTTGTTGCATACCCAATAATCGCCTTTATAGTCCACCCTGTTACGGGTGACGTTTGACGAAACCAAAGTACATAACTCCTTATGTAGGGATCCATGGTGACTTCAGGTCAAAGGACTAATAGTCATACTAATAGCCACATGAGAAAGTATATGACACTCATATAACGATCCATGATACTTTCTCATGGCGGGTCATTCAGTATACATTCTCTAATGCATACCCATGTGTCAGCTTGATATCTCTATATCCATGACTTGTGAGATCAAGTCATCGAGCTGACCTACATGATAGTCTTATTGTATTAACATTGTTCCTGAATGTTAATACTCGACTAGGAATGATTTAGAGTAGTGTTCCCTATATCATCTCACTATCGATTCAACTAATCGATTGATATAGGTATGAACCTTCTACTCAAGGACGCTATTATACTTAGTCTATTTGGCACTAATACAAATAAGTATAATAACCAAACAAATGCCTTTATTAATATACAAGAATATGATACAATGAGTCCATACAATCATCAAATGATTGACTCTAGGGCTCTAACTAACAACTGTGGGCAGACATACGTGTGGCATCGAAGATGCGCCGCAGAGGAGCTCGAGGGGCATTAAAGTAATACTGATGTATCACTTCAATCGACAAATGAGAGAATGAATTAGTGAAGGGCTCAACAACTGTAGGAAAACAAGTAAAGGAGCTATCAAAAGCCCGACACTCTAAGAAGGATCGAAGAATGCTGGGAGAGAACTCAATGTCGACACCACCTACATGAGACACCCATGCACGACCTCCGCTAGCACTAGGATGCAGATTGGTGTAGAATTCCTTACACAAATCCAGATTTACCATATGCATGCAATGCACTAACTTATCCAACCCAAAATATAGAAGAGTATCCATGATATCTGGCACAATCTGAGTAAAATAAGTCTGATTCAGATACCGACAGGGCATCATGGCGAAATCAGTATTCGCAAACCGTTGTCGTGCGGCTTCGGAACGAAACCGATCCACCGAGGGAACGGGAGCGGACTGCCGGGAGGTCCCCCACCAACCCTACGTTTTTTACTAACCCTAAGTGTATGAATGCAATACAAATGATCCAAGGACAACCCCAAATGAAAAACACAGATAAGATCACAACAGAAACAACATAGAACAACAAAAATATTAGGGTTTAAATCACAACTGAATCTTTGAGGAAAGCGTGGAAGAGAGATTACCTTCGTTCCATGGCTAAGAAGCAGGTGTGGCGAGGAAATGGGGAAAGATGACAGGCTGTGAGACACAGTAGGAGAACCAAACGGGCAAAGAGAGGAAGCTAAGGGTAGATCGAGGACGAAAATGAGGTTTAGGAGGCCGGAGAAGACCTGCGGCGGCACTCATGCGACGTCGGGGACGCAGGCGACAGCAGGCGGCAGAAGGAACTAGGGTTTCCATCGGGCCGCCTGCCGCGCGGATGTTTATACCGATTCGGGCATCAGTCGACTGATGTACATATCAGTCGACTGGTGCCTAAAACAGAAACATACAGAACCATTCTGTTCGAAAATTTTACTGTTACCAGTCGACTGGTATCTGCACCAGTCGACTGATACCAACATTTACCCAATTCTTATCCGAATTTCAGAAACTCGTAGATAATTCTACAGACCTAAAAAAAATCTCAAATTTTGTGGAGAGGTCTATTTGAATCATGTCTATTTGGGAAAAATGTACATAAAAATATGTCTATCACAGATCACAAGATTGACACACACTTCAAAAGTAATTAGATTATGTAGTATACCCTTGAGTGAAAGTTCCAATTAGGACTTTCCTATGGTTTCTATACCTATGTTAGAGCAAGGTTCCTTTCCTGTATGTGTTTATATGGTATTTTGCATACCATAGAGTATGATACTTGTATCTCGTAAAGAAATATCCAATCATGTTCAAGGAGATATGTACACATTAATTTTGCACAAGCCTTCCCAATGATTGGTCCAATTAAGGATCAATGTGACTAGATGTCATAATGGCTCAACACCATGCATCATAACTAACATGATGAACCAAATGCATCTTCCTAATATCTCACATGATGTCTAAATACAAGCAAGGCACCCTAGGTCTTTGTGAGATACATTAAGGTATGTATTTAGCTTTTGAATTTATGTGATCATGAAAAGCTAAATCTATTATTTTACAAGGCACAAACCAAGCTCTCTTCTAATAGAGATAAACTCCGCTTCGGGTAATGGTTTGGTAAAAATATCGGCAAGATTAGATTTGGATTCAACATAAAGTAGTTCAATGTCTCCTCTTGCCACATGATCTCTAATGAAGTGGTGTTTTACCTCAATGTGCTTTGTTCTAGAGTGATGTACCGGATTTTTGGTTAAGTTAATGATGCTCATATTATCACATAAGACCTTGACCTTGGAATAATGTAGCTCATAATCCTCTAAGGTATGCATCATCCAAAGTAATTGGGCTACACAACCACCCATTGCCACATACTCGGCCTCGGTTGTGGACAATGCCACACAAGGTTGTTTTCGACTACTCCAACTTACAAGAGAAGGTCCAAGAAATTGACATCCACCGCTAGTACTCTTTCTATCCAATTTGCAACCCGCATAATCGGAATCGGTATACCCAAATAAGTCAAAATTTCTAGTTCTAGGGTACCAAAGCCCCACATTGAGAGTGCTCTTGATATATCTCAAAATTCTTTTTACCGCTACTAAATGTGACTCTTTAGCACATGATTGGTATCTTGCACACATTCCTACCGCGAATAATATATCCGGTCTACTAGCGGTTAGATATAGCAAACTACCAATCATGCTCCTATATTGCTTTGGATCCACTAACTTTCCTTCTTGATCACTATCTATCTTGGTGTTTGTCCCCATAGGGGTAGTTGCTCCTTTAGCATTTTCCAACCCAAATTTCTTGATAAGTTCTTTAGCAAATTTGGATTGGTACACATAGGTTCCCTCATTTGTTTGTTTTACTTGTAATCCCAAAAAGAAACTCAATTCTCCAACTAGACTCATCTCAAACTCGCTTTCCATGTGTTTAATAAAATCATGAAGAAGGTCATTATTTGTTGAGCCAAAGATGATGTCATCAACATAGACTTGGGCAATGAAAATGTCTCCACCTTTAGACTTCAAAAACAATGTTGCATCAATTGTTCCTCTTCTAAAGCCCTTGGAGATTAGAAAGGATGAAAGTCTTTCATACCAGGCCCGGGGTGCTTGTTTTAACCCATATAATGCTTTCTTAAGCTTATAAACATGGTTTGGGCAATCTATACTCTCAAATCCGGGTGGTTGCTCTACATACACTTCTTCCTTAATGAACCCATTTAAGAAAGCCGATTTTACATCCATTTGATGAAGTTTAAAACCCATGTAAGCGGCATATCCTAATAATATTCGGATGGACTCTAATCGGACTACCGGAGCATATGTTTCATCATAATCAAGTCCTTCTACTTGATTGAAACCCCTAGCTACCAACCTAGCCTTATTTCTAGTGACTCTCCCTTGATCATCCAACTTGTTTCTAAAAACCCATTTCGTTGTGACGATTGTACTATCATTAGGTCTTGGAACCAACTCTCACACATCACTCCTTTCAAATTGATTCAATTCGTCTTGCATTGCTAAAATCCAATCCGTATCGAGTAAAGCATCATCAATTATTTTTGGTTCAAGTTGTGATATTAGAGCAACTTGACTAGTATGATCCCTAAAGTAGGATCTAGTTCTTACCCCTTGTGCCACATCGCCAACTACTTGATTGATAGGATGATCTTGATGGTGCCTTAAGGTCCTTGAGATACTCAAATCATCATCTTTGGAAAGGTCATTGTTTACATTGTTTCTTTCATCATCCGACCCATCTTTCCCTCCCCCTTGATCAATACCCCCTAAATGTAGATTTTGTAATCCTTGAGTAACGTCTTGATTTGGTTCACTTATATCCTTATCAATAGGGGCTTTCCTAGGGTAAGTACTAGTGGATTCATCAAACTCAACATTGGATGATTCCTCAATCATTTGAGTCCTTTTGTTGTATACTCTATATCCTCGACTAGTGGATGAGTATCCAACTAAAATTCCCTCTTTGGACTTGGCCTCAAATTTTCCTAAGTCATCTTTAGTATTAAGAATATAAACCTTACAACCAAATACTTTAAAATAATGAATTGTAGGGATTTTGCCATTCCATAATTCAAAAGGTGTTTTACCTAAAAACTTATCGATCAAGACACGATTTTGAATATAACATGCGGTATTAACCGCTTCGGCCCACAAGTAGCTAGGTAAAGAGTATGCATTAAGCATGGTCCTAGCCGCCTCTTGTAAGGCCCTATTCTTTCTTTCCACTATACCATTTTGTTGAGGTGTTCTTGGACAAGAAAATTCGTGCTTATAGCCATTTTCCAAGCAAAATTTAGAAAAATTCAAGTTCTCAAACTCTCCACCATGATCACTTCGAATTCTATCAATCTTGAGATTCTTTTTGTTTTCTACCCTCTTGGTAAACCCGATAATTGTTTCTAAAGTTTCCCCCTTTTGTTTCAAGAAATAAACCGAAGTATATCTAGAATAATCATCTACTATCACCAAACAATATTTGTTACCTACCAAAGAGGGTGTTCTATGACAATCAAAAAGATCCAAATGCAATAACTCTAATGGCAATGAAGTGCTAGTTAAAGTTTTACCTTTGTGTGATGACCTTGATTACTTACCCTCTTGACATGCATCACACAATTTGTCCTTGATGTACTTGATCTTTGGTAGTCCCTTTACTAGCTCCATCTTGGCTACCTTGGCTATGTTTCTCATGTTGATATGTCCAAGTCTTCTATGCCATAACCATCCTTCCTCTTCTTTAGATATTAAACACTTAATAGGAGGATTAGAAGCATATGAAAGGTCAACATAATAAAGATTTGCTTTTCTAAATCCGTTTAGCACAACATTCTCAAAATTTTTGTGCTTAACTAAACATTTATCGGGATGAAACTCAACATTATATCCGGCATCACATAGTTGGCTAACACTAAGCAAATTAAACCCCATACTTTTAACCAATAGAACTTTATGAATGATAATTTTAGATGATACCTCAATTGTACCTTTACCTATAATCTTGAGCTTTCCACTATTCCCAAATGATACCGTTCCCTTCTTTATATAATTTAATGTGGTGAACTTGCTCACATCACCGGTCATATGTCTTGAGCACCCGCTATCCACAATCCACATACTTGCATCCTTCTTTTCCTCTACCTAAGAAATATAAAACACACAACTCTTTGGTACCCATGCACTAGATTCGGAAATATCATTCAAATATTTCTTAGGCACCCAAGCTTGTTTTACCTTCCCTCTAAGATTTTTCATAACTTTGTTCTTAAGTGCATCATTCCTAGTGCCATTGATTAGAGACATATAAGCAACTTCCTTTTCTTTAGGTCTATATCCTATTCTGGCTTTGTTGTAAACGGCTCTTTGATCTCTAATGATCATATCTAGATACTTGGATCCATTTGTGAATTTTTCTAAACATGCTCTTAATTCAATCACATCATTCTTCAATTTTTCATTTTCTTCCTTGAGCATATTTGACTCACTAGACATACATACATCAACTTTAGTGGTCCTAAGCTTTTCCTTCAAGATTTTTACCTTAGATTGTGATTTGACAAAAGCATTTTTGAGATGAGCAATAGTTTTATAGAGAAATCTACTTTGGGAGATTCTTTTACCTCATCATCATCGCTTGATGATGATTCCTCACTTGATGACTCTCCATTTGATGAGTCCCCTTCACTTGATACTTCTTCTTGACTTGACTCTTCTTTGTCATCTTCAAAAGCCATAAATGCCATATGTCGAGTAACATGGCATAGCTCATCTTCATCCGATGAGTCAATGCTTGGTGTATCCCATGTAGCTTGAGCCACCATGGCTTCCTTCTTCTTTTTCTCCTTCTTCTTCTTCTCCTTTTCTTCTTTCTTCTTAAGTTCTGGGCAATTTGGCTTGATGTGTCCTTTCTTGTTACATCCATAACAAGTGACATTAGTATTAAAACTTGAACTTTGACTACTTTTACCTTTTGAGGGTTGAAACATTTTCTTCACATCCTTTCTTGTGAATTTTCTTGATCTTCCCATCATCTTTTTGACATAGTGAGCCACTTCACTTGCCGACATTTCATCATCACTATCCGATGATTCTTGCTCGGATTCGGATGATGAGGATTCTATTTTCTTTTCTTTCTTCTTTTTCTTTTCCTTCTTTTCTACAATAAGAGTCATACCTTTCTCTTTTGAAACCATATTAGCTTGTTCATGAAGTTCAAATTCACAAAATAATTCATCAAGCTTAACTAAGGAAAGGTCTCTAGAAACCTTATACGCATCAACCATTGATGCCCATAAGGTAGTTCTAGGAAAGGATTGAAGAACATACCTTACTAGGTCCCGATTTTCAATTTTCTTACCTATTACATGAAGACCATTCACTATCTCCTTGAATCTACCATGCATTTGACTCACGGTCTCATTTGTCTTCATAGTGAAAGTTTGAAGTTGTCCCAACAAGAGATCTCTCTTGGCTCTACTTGATTCGCTTGATCCTTCATTCAACTCAATGAGTTTTTCCCAAAGCTCTTTGGCAGAGTTGAATGGTCATACTTTGCTTAGTTGCTCTTTTGAGAGTCCACATTGTAGGGTTGTTGTAGCCTTTGCATTTGCTTGAGCCTTCTTTGCCATCTCTTTTGTCCAATCCTTGGTTGAGAGAGGAGCTCCCGACCCATCCTTTGGCATCTCGAATTCATCTACAACACTAAACCAATTTTCAATGTCATTCATTAAATAATACTCCATCCTACCTTTCCAATATGCAAAGTCGTTCCGATCGAAGAAGGGTGGCCTTGCGGTGCTATATCCCTCTTGAAACGCCATTTTGATGCTTCGGTTGACGGTGAGGTCTTCCGATGCGAACCTTGCTCTGATACCAATTGATAGGACCTTTACTATTGGCTAGAGGGGGGGGGGGGGGGGGAATAGCCTTTCTTCGATTTTTCCTACAATCTTGTTAGCAGAAGCAAATGGAAATAAAGAAAATACAAGAAAACAAGAGAACAATGCTAACTCCTTTGTTTACTTGGTCTCCACCTCCTTGAGGTGACTAATCCGAGGCACACACCCACACAATCAAACTTCACTATAAACTTCTCCTTCACGAATCACAATCGAAGGTGGAGAAACCCTTGCACAATATTCTCTTCCTCTTTACAAGAATGGAGAGTAGAATTAGGAGGAAGAGAGTGAATATCTGTAGACTTGAAGATCACTTGATGAGCACTTTTTCCAGTTTTTGAACAGTGGTCTATCTTCAAGTTCTGACAGTAGCTTTTATAGTTTTCCCGACATTAGTCGACTGGTATACATATCAGTCGACTGATGGACTTCAACGGCACTAAAGATTTGATAAGATTTTGAGCCGCCATTTTTTAACGGTCGTCTACCAGTCGACTGGTACTAACACCAGTCGACTGATACTTGCCTCCAATCAGCCTGTCGCCATTCTGTTCGTTCTGTGCCTTGGTATCAGTCGACTGGTGTGGGTACCAGTCGACTGGTACCTTATACCTTTGAGATTTACAGCAGTTTGTACAGTTCCAGTTTTACATTATTTACATACTTGAAATACTTCCTTAGCTTAGACTTTATGCCTCCAAGCACCTTCCCTCAGCCTTGCGCCCTTAGGATGCTTCCGTCTCCATGACTCCTCATCCTTGCGCCCTTAGGATGCTTCCGTCTCCATGACTCCTCATCCTTGCGCTTGCCTTCAAGGGCTACCATTGGCTTTGTCATGCTAAGTCTCTATTTTGCCAATAGATCGTACCTTCGGAACTTTCCTTGCCAAGTTTTCATACTTGGTCTTCTTTTTATATCTGCTTACTCAATACTTATGTTAGATCACAATTAATGCCTAACTTAAACTCATTTAATCAAACATCAACAATGAGTAATGTCTTGAGCAAGATTGCTCCAACAATAACTACAGAGGTAATAAGCAAGGTATATACAAATTTCCAATTACTAAACATCTACAATGAGAATATATCTCAACATAAGTAAGTATATCATCATATGTGAACAACAACAGTAAGCAATAACAGCATATATAAATAGCAGCAGCCAAAGCAAGTATAATAACAAACAGTGTATGCACGGATGGTCACTCCCGCCCACCTTTATGCGTCATGACCCCTGTATGGTTGAGAGGCCGGGTCAGTGACAGATTGTATACCACTCCAGCTACCACTCTCTCGAGTGGCCGAGGGGATAGTTGTATAGTAGCTAACTAGCTACATCTGCGACGGGGGTCCCTGCTGCTCGTAACTCCAGCTACTACTCTCCATGAGTGGCCAAGTGCGGCACGACAGGACAAGCGGCATCAACTCCAGCTACCACTCTTTCGAGTGACCGAGGATGCGATCCTGGTCAACGACTCTCTCGACCGCAAGGGAGAATTGGTCGTTGACATGCATGCCATGATATGATGCACTAAATGCAACAATCATCATACAAATATAAGAAGAAATTAGATATGCTACATAAAACCAGCACGCTCAATATAGTACATAATAAACAACAGTCAAAGCATACAAACATGGTATCTGCTACTGATCATGGACAACAACAAGAAACTGTATAGATATGGAAACGAATTTCTCAAAGATCGCGTGGAAGTATCAAGCGTAGGAAAATAAGAGTGAAGTCAAGGTAAAAAAATAATTTCTTATCCAAAATAGTTCATGCACCAAGGCCAAAGTACTAAAAGAAACAAAGCAAGAAGTACCCGCCTTAAATGTAGACCGAGCTAAACAATCTCCACGTCGAAGTACTCGTCTCGAATTACAGTCCTGTAAATCACATAATGTACAGTTTAACTAATTGCATAAACCACAACTAGCTAAACCCAAACCCAATTTAATAATAGCACCACAAGTGCACATCATTAACTAGTCATTCGTATTGGGTAGGCATGACTCCATTCATGAACCCGAGAACATCAAGGAAAAATAGAACATCATAACCATTCACAAATCTACAGCTAACTCTATAGAAATCACACTAAATCCCACAGCTAGATGTAGAATAGAGCACATCAGAGATTAACACTTCTCCCAGTAGACTGTGATTCCCAGGGAAAACATCAAATCCAATCCAAAACCAACTCGCAACCAAATACTGCAGACCACGCTTATCAGGAAAGTATATCAAAACCCAATTCAATTAATCCGAAGCCAATTGCAACACTCACAATTCAGAGAATAGCTTGAAGACGAAAAACATCTAGAGGTCCAAGTACGAATTCCCAACAACACTACAAAAATTCCCTCACGGTTTCACAAGAGAACCAACAAACATTCCCAATCAACAGAAGTCCAGCGCGCAAGAAGACTCCGAGAAAATACAATAAAATTCCAAACCGACATCCATCCCCAAGCATGGTAACATAGACAACAACCAAACCCCCAAATATCCCCTTAAGCGCAAAGACAACACCAAACGCCAGGAACCTATCAAAGTATCATGACTCCGAAACAATCGATCAAGAAACTTTGCGCTGAAGCCGATCAACTTTTCAGTTCACATCCAAAAGGAATAAAACTCCCCATCCATTAATTCTACTTCCCAAAACCAAACCAATCCGAAGAACAAGGCAACACCAAATTCAGAGGTAAATACTCAACTTGTTGCTGAAAATCACCAACTTCCATGAGCACAAACAAATCCAGTGCAGAAACCAACGTAACTCCCCAATAGAATCAAAAACATCACAAATAAAAACTTAGATCATAGTTCATTCAATTAATCGGCCACCACAGCCAAACAAATCCGACGAGCGATTTCAAAACCATACGGAACCAAAGCTTCACCAATCAAAGTTTAAAACACCAGAAATTTATAAAACTCGAGCAAAGGAAACCCTAGCGTCGAATAGGGCAACACCCGAATCCTTATGCTAGCTTGCCAAAAGAAACACTCGTCCATACCTACGAGGGAGAGATCGTCGGCGTGATGGCTCGAGGGAGAAGAGATCACCGGCTGTGCGATGCTCGTGTGAGGAGGAGAGGGAAGGTCTGCTACCTGTAGCTCGTGGCCGAAGGATGCTGGTGGAGCTAGGGCTCGCTGGGGTCGGCGTTGAGTAGAGGTGGTCGGCGGCGTCCGTGGTGGAGACAACAAGGGAACAACTTAGAGAGAAGAGGGGCCGGCGGTGGACTTGGGGAGAAGGGGTCAGCAAAGGAGGATGGCGTCGCGTGGTGGCTGGAGGAAAGGGGAGGCCAGCTGGTATTCGCGCGGTGAAGGCTCGGGAAGAAGGAGTTGGCGCCGTGTGGGGAGTTAGGGCACGGGAAATTTCCTTTTATAACTTAGGAATTTTCTAATTAAACCCTAGATTCATTCCTCAATTAACTCTCACCTCCGGGTATTCCAAATAGGCTTTTCTCGAACCCATAAGTACATCTCCTCTAAATATGCCGTACGAGGTCCGATTAATTCTAGAAAAAATTCTAAAAATTCCTAAAAAATCCAATAATTTTTTTTATTTATTATTTTGTTGCCGTATTTTACAACACCGGCAGAATCAATGTAACCATGACGGCGGGAGAGTATGAACTTTACAAAGAAGTCAAGAGGCGGGTAGCCTCCGAGAAGCAGACCACCGCTTCTCGACACTACAAGATGTAGGAAATTCCTAAGGTGCCGACCCACGCTTCTGATAAAGAGTCCAAAAGAAAACAGTCCGAGGAGTTTCCCTCGGCCTTCTATCTGTTAGGATCTTCGGATCGCGGCTAGAGAGGGGGGTGTGAATAGTCGACCCCAAATTCTCGTTTCTTCCTACAATTTGAGTTAGCGCGGCGGAAATAAAAAGTAGAAACGAAAATGGAGAAGATCAAACCTCAAACATGACGATATAACGAGGTTCGGAGATGATACTCCTACTCCTTGGCGTGTCCGTAAGGTGGACGAATCCTATCAATCCGTCGGTGGATGAGACCCCGGAAAACCGGCTAATGAAAACTCCTTCTGGGTGGAGAAACCTCGCCACAATTTCTCTTGCAACAACAAGATCAGAGTACAAGAAATACAGCAAGAAGCCAAGAACAATATGAATGTAAAAACACTGGTTTGCTTGCCTTCTCGTCGACTGTTGATGAAGCAGCAACTTCACGGATGCCAACCACAGCAGCAACTGATCAGTTGGAGACCCAGCCGAGGGAAGCTCACACGAAGCTTCAGTAATGGAGAGCTCAGCAAAGCTCAGATCGCAAGGAGGAAGAAGAAGTTTTTTTTTTCTTCTTTTTTTTTTTTTGCAGAGGCCCTCGACCTTGTTATATAACCTGAACCTGCGAAGAAGACAGAAATCTAGCCGTTGTGTCTCAACGACTAGGCCTAGACCGATCAGGCTCCACCCTGATCGATCCAGGATGGCTCTGATCGGTCATGGGACCGATCAGGCCTTAGGCTGATCGGTCCCCATACCGATCACCAACTCTCACAAAGTTCTGTTCTTGAGGCTCTGATCGGTCATGGGACCGATCAGGCTATAGGTGGATCAGTCCACAGACCGATCCCCTCTCCTTTCTCCGAACTCACTCTGTTGCCTCCTGATCGGTCTACAGAACGCTACTATTTGGTTACTAATCGGTCTGATGACCGAACAGATAACCACAGTATCACTGGATCGGTCAGCAGACCGATCCGATGCCCATGTGGATTTAGAGCTTCCCAGCCCTAAACCCTAAAGCCTTCCTGGTCTAGAGAACGAGCTACCGAGCCCTCTCTGACCTAGTCTGGAGAACGAGCTGCCGAACCCTCTCCGACTTCCATATCCGGTCCAGAGAACGAGTTACCGAGCCCTCTCTGACCTAGTCCGGAGAACGAGCTACCGAGCCCTCTCCAACTTCGTCCGGTCCAGAGAACGAGCTACCGAGCCCTCTCTGACCTAGCCCGGAGAACGAGCTACCAAGCCCTCTCCGACTTCCCATGCCAAGGTTCCATACTTGGACTTTTCCCCCGTGCCAAGCTCCCTGCTTGGACTTTCCCGTGCCAAGTCTCCATACTTGGACTTTTCTCGTGTCAAGCTCCCTGCTTGGACTTTTCCGTGCCAAGTCTCCATACTTGGACTTTTCCCGAATCAGGTCAATTCAAGTCGGGTCAACTAGATCAACCTTGACCAAAGGTTGCACCCATAATTTTCCAAGTTTCTATTCTTGTCAAACATCAAAATACAACTTCTCTATTCTTGTCAAACATCAAAATACAACTCGAGTCAGGTCAACTCGAGTTGGGTCACCCAGGTCAACCTTGACCTAAGGTTGCACTAACAATCTCCCCCTTTTTGATGTTTGACAAAAACTATAATCAAGTTAGGTTAACCCGATAACCTACCTTAGGTTTTCCAATAGTTCTCCAATGTTCTCCAAACTCCAATGTTCTTCCTTGAACATTCTCTGGACATTCTCCCCCTTTTTGACACACATCAAAAAGAGTGAATCAAGGTCAAGAGTTTCTTCCTAATGAAAGTCTCATACCTTTCATTGAAACCCTTAATTTCCCCCTTGATACTAAAGTCAACAATTAACTTAGTGATAATCCCATATCACTCATCTTCAGAAAACTTGACGAGTAAAAACTCCCCCTAAAAGTCAACTCCCCCTTGACCAATAGGTAAAACTCCCCCTAAAGGTCAACTCCTCCTTGACCATTGCACCAACAATGTCTTGGAGAGTTTCAACCCTTTAGAAATCTAAAACACCAACTTCCACAGCTGAAATTTCAGACAACAGTCGAAAATCAGTATTTTGGCACGCTCTGACCGGTCACCAGACCGATCAGGACTCCACTGGATCGGTCACCCAACCGATCCACACTACCCCGGATCGGACCAGTGACCAATCCAGACTTCCCTGGACCGATCAGGATCTCCTCTGATCATTCCACGACTCTCTGATAAGGATTTCTGATTTTTCTCCCGAAATTCAGAAACACCTAAAAAAACACAGAAAATTCCAAAAATTGTAAAATTTTGAGGATACATTCCTCATAACATATATTATCATGAAAAAAATAGTTTTCTATGAAAATAACTCTCATTTTTAAATCTTGATACAAAGTTCGAAAGACTTTGAAATAGCTCAAGGTTAATCCATCTTTGTATCAACTTGCTCAATGATGAATGCTATCACTAGAAAAGCTTCATCAAGGTTTTTCAAATCAATTTTGAAATGATCTTAAACCATTCAATTTAGGACCACAATCTTAGGGCTAAATGTACATGACTTGTACGCAAGTTTTCCCTATGATCCTCAATTTCGAATTAGGCTCATCTAGGTACAAGAACTATGCACCTTGATCCTAACTCATCATCCTAATATCTCACACACATCTAAGGTGTATCAAACACATCCAAGTCAATTTTGATGTGAGATATGGGTTTAGGTCATCTTAAGCTAAGTTCTCATGCATTTTCTAAACAACAATTTGATCTCCATATCAAATTGTGTTTTTATCCTTAAATCAATTTAATTGATCATAAATGCAAGAGATGATGACATGACATAAAATAATATCATAAGTGGAAATATGTGCCAATGTCATGATGTCATGGCATAAAGTATGAAACTTAAATAAGGCATGACATATAACTAACCTAAGTATTATCATGACATTTCAAATGATAATAAGTTAAATATGATGTCATGGCATGACATATGGCAAACAATATATGACAAATAACATATAAAAGTATAGAAAATACCTAATTCTAGCCTTAGTTGCTATTTTTGATAATTTTGATCATTTTGCCATAAATTCTATATTCCTAAGTGTAATAGACCTAAAATCATATACTAAAGATTTTTAGATCACTATGTGCCAATTAGATTGACCCTAGAAAACTCCTCAAATGTGGTTGGCACATCCTAATCACCTTAGGAATAATTTTTAATTTCATTTTCAAGGCTTGATTACACCTTGAAAATTCCTAAAATGACACCTTTTGCCATGATTAGATTAACTACCTATCCAATTAAGGTTGGCACACCCTAACCCATCTAGCGTGATGGAATCACGCTCCTAGGAACCTAATACCTATTTGAGTTCATTGGGTTCACTAAATATTCACTAGGGATGACTTCCCTAGCAACCCTCCTAATGACCCTCCTAGGCTTTAACGCCTTGGTCATTTGGGACTCATCAAGATCAACTCTAGGGATGACTCCCCTTGTGACCTTGGTGATGGTCTTCCTAGCCCTTGGCCTTGTTCCATAATCGAATGGAACATTATGATAAGTGGGCTTAACCACTTGAGACTTAGATTTGTGACCCAAACCTCTCATGTCCTTGGGCTTTGGTTTTTGACCCTTAGACCCTAGAGTTGACTTCTCCAAATTCTTAAGAGCATTTTCTAAAGTGTCAAGTCTTGACCTCAAGACTTGATTTTCCTTCTTTAATACCTCAAGCTTTAATTTTTCATTTTTCTTTGAGGTATTTCTAGGCATATGTCTAGTTGTTTTGGGATTCCTATCTAGGTTAACATGTTTGGCACCTAAGCACATGTATCGGTTTCTATGGTTATCATGCTTATCATTATTGACAATTGCAATAAAGCTACTAGCATGTGTCTTATTAGAATTGCAAGAATGTACCTTAGAGGGTACCTTAAGGTTTGCCTTAGCTCCCCCCATAGATGTGCTTGGTCTCTTGTCCTTGTGAGGTTGCCTCCCCCTCGGACATTGGCTCCTATAATGTCCCCTTTGCTTGCATTGGAAGCACACCACGTGCTCCTTGTCCTTGCGTATCGGGACTCCGGCTTCCTTGACCTTTGGCGCCGGTGGAGTCTTCCTAATCCTCTTTGGACATTTACTCTTGTAATGCCCATAATTCCTACACTCAAAGCACATTATATGTAATTTACTTAAGATTAAGTTGCTTGAGTTACCTAGGGTTGAGGATGGATATAAGCTCTTTCCTTCATCCCTTCCGGAGGTAGAAGCTTCTTCTTCTTGCTCCAATCTTGAAGAAGAACTCTCCTCCTCTTCTTCCTTAGATGTTGAGTAGCCCTCAACTTCTAATTCCATATCTCCATGTTGTGAGCTACTTGGCTCACTTGACTCCTTTTCATGACTTGAATTGGAGCTCTCCTCATGGAACTTAGCCAAATTGTTCCACAACTCCTTGGCATTGTTGTATCCACCTATCTTACACAAGATATCATTAGGTAATGAAAATTCAAAGATTTTCGTTACCTCGTCGTTGATTATGGATCGGTGGATTTGTTCCTTCGTCCACTTCTTCTTCTCGAGAGGTTCTCCTTCTTTATCCATCGGAGGAATAAAACCTACTTGTACACAATTCCAATTTACTAGGTTAGTCATAAGAAAATACTTCATTCTTACCTTCCAATACGCGAAGTCGTCGCGATCATAGAAGGGTGGAATCGTGACGTCTTCTCCAAGTCGATCCATTCTTTAGCTTGTGCTCCCCCGGGTGTTAATCCGACGAAGAACGACCTCGCTCTAATACCACTTGTTAGGATCTTCGGATCGCGGCTAGAGAGGGGGGGTGTGAATAGCCGACCCCAAATTCTCATTTCTTCCTACAATTTGAGTTAGCGCATCGGAAATAAAAAGTAGAAACGAAAATGGAGAAGATCAAACCTCAAACATGACGATATAACGAGGTTCGGAGATGATACTCCTACTCCTCGGCGTGTCCGTAAGGTGGACGAATCCTATCAATCCGTAGGTGGATGAGACCCCGGAAAACCGGCTAATGAAAACTCCTTCTGGGTGGGGAAACCTCGCCATAATTTCTCTTGCAACAACAAGATCAGAGTACAAGAAATACAGCAAGAAGCCAAGAACAATATGAATGTAAAAACACTGGTTTGCTTGCCTTCTCGTCGACTGTTGATGAAGCAGCAACTTCACGGATGCCAACCACAGCAGCAACTGATCAGTTGGAGACCCAGCCGAGGGAAGCTCACACGAAGCTTCAGTAATGGAAAGCTCAACAAAGCTCAGATCGCAAGGAGGAAGAAGAAGTTTTTTTTTCTTCTTTTTTTTTTGCAGAGGCCCTCGACCTCGTTATATAACCTGAACCTGCGAAGAAGACAGAAATCTAGCCGTTGTGTCTCAACGACTAGGCCTAGACCGATCAGGATCCACCCTGATCGATCCAGGATGGCTCTGATCGGTCATGGGACCGATCAGGCCCTAGGCTGATCGGTCCCCATACCGATCACCAACTCTCACATAGTTCTGTTCTTGAGGCTCTGATCGGTCATGGGACCGATCAGGCTATAGGTGGATCGGTCCACAGACCGATCCCCTCTCCTTTCTCCGAACTCACTCTGTTGCCTCCTGATCGGTCTATAGAACGCTACTATTTGGTTACTAATCGGTCTGATGACCGAACAGATAACCACAGTATCACTGGATCGGTCAGCAGACCGATCAAATGCCCATGTGGATTTAGAGCTTCCCAGCCCTAAACCCTAAAGCCTTCCTGGTCTAGAGAACGAGCTACCGAGCCCTCTCTGACCTAGTCTGGAGAACGAGCTGCCGAGCCCTCTCCGACTTCCATATCCGGTCCAGAGAACGAGTTACCGAGCCCTCTCTAACCTAGTCCGGAGAACGAGCTACCGAACCCTCTCCGACTTCGTCCGGTCCAGAGAACGAGCTACCGAGCCCTCTCTGACCTAGTCCGGAGAACGAGCTACCGAGTCCTCTCCAACTTCGTCCGGTCCAGAGAACGAGCTACCGAGCCCTCTCTGACCTAGTCCGGAGAACGAACTACCAAGCCCTCTCCGACTTCCCATGCCAAGCTTCCATACTTGGACTTTTCCCCCGTGCCAAGCTCCCTGCTTGGACTTTTCCGTGCCAAGTCTCCATACTTGGACTTTTCCCGTGTCAAGCTCCCTGCTTGGACTTTTCCGTGCCAAGTCTCCATACTTGGACTTTTCCCGAATCAGGTCAATTCAAGTCGGGTCAACTAGATCAACCTTGACCAAAGGTTGCACCCACAATTTCCCAAGTTTCTATTCTTGTCAAACATCAAAATACAACTTCTCTATTCTTGTCAATCATCAAAATACAACTCGAGTCAGGTCAACTCGAGTTGGGTCACCCAGGTCAACCTTGACCTAAGGTTGCACCAACACTATCTAGAGCCGAACCTCGATTACCATCACAAGGGCCCGAGCGGCTATAATAAGAAAGAGCAACCACAGGCTTCCGAGGTGGAAAACTCCCCACCCCGGGATCTTAAGAAGGGTAAAGCTATAGTTCTCAAAGAAGAGCTCATAATGGATCTTGAGGAGTAAGTACCCTTCTCTACAAGGGTGCTCGGAGAAAAGTTACCCAAGGGATACAGACCTCCCTCTATCGGAGAATATGACGGTAGTCAAGACCCGGAACATTATCTCCACAAGTTTAGGAATGCTTTCCTGCTGTACCAGTATAGTGATGCCATCAAGTGTCGGCTGTTCCTTAATACTTTATCCGGCTCGGCACAAAAATGATTTGATGGATTGCCGAACGGGTCCATCACTTACTTCCACGATTTTAAGACGGTCTTCCTGCGCCACTTTGCCAGTAGCAGGAAGTACCAAAAGACGGATCATTGTCTCTTCGCGCTCAAGCAAGGGTCAGTTGAGCCCTTGCGAAGTTATATGAGGTGCTTCAACCAGGTGGCTCAAGACGTTCGATCAGCTACCTCCGAAATATTGATGAGCGTCTTCTCGCATGGACTACTAGAGGGGGAGTTCTTCCGGGACCTCATTCGAGATCCCGTAAAGAACTTCGATGAGATGTTGGGAAAGACTGCCAGCTATATCAACGTGGAGGAGGCTCAGGCGACTCAACGTAAAGAATATAAGGTGTCTACTCCTACCAACATGTTGGAACTCCAAGGTTATTTTTGTGTGATCAACAAGTTAAGTTAGGTTATGTGTGTTTTTAACCTTGTGTCTAAGTGTGCAGGAGCTTAGGAGCACAGATAGTCGAGCGAAAGATGCAGCTAGTGAGAAGGACGACACGCGGTGCGTCCGAGGGACGAGGCGTTGCGGAAGAGTACACCGGCGGACGAGAAGGAAGCATGCGGTGGTTCCAAGGGACGAGAAGCCGGAGTGGAAGACTGCTCGAGGAGCAAGAGACGCAGCTAGCGAGAATAGTGCCTCGCCACGACCTGGAAGCCAAAATATTGAAATAAAATGTTTAATTAACTTTCTGATAAACCATTAAAGTTGAAATTTAATAATGCTTTAAAAAGTCTATTAAAATTTTTTTAAAATTTTCAAAAATATTTTTACTTAGAATTTTTTTTAAACTTTTACTTGAAAGAATAAGTTAAAAGTTATTCTAAAATTAAAAATTTCTGCTTAAATTTTTACTTAGAATTTTTTTAAAAAAATATTTTTGTAAAATTTTCTAAGTCAGAATTTCTTAAAATTTTTTTACTTAGAGTTTTTCCTTACAAAATTTTCTCACCTGAAGTTTTTAGAAATTGTTTAACTTAGAATATTTTAGCTGAAAATATTGCAAATTCTCTAACTTAGAATTTATTTAACTTAGAACTCTTGTTAAGAAAGTTAGAAATTTCTTTTAACCCTTAGATTTTTTTCGGAACTCTATTTTTTTATATGTGATCAGGAGAAGGAAAAGTATAAGTCTAGGGGAGGTAGACCAAAATTTAAAATTTTCTACTTTTTATACTTTATTACAAAATTAGTTAGTTTATTTTTTATGTCTATTTACCCTAACCTAACTTGGGTTGCTCACATTAAAAAGTGAGAGATTGTAGGAACCCCAAGATTGTTTTGGTGTGATCAACAAGTTAAGTTAGGTATTGTGTGTTTTTACCTTGTATCTAAGTGTGCAGGAGCTTAGGAGAACAGGTAGTCAAGCGAAAAACGCAGCTAGCGAGAAGGACGACACACGGTGTGCCCGAGGGACGAGGCGCTGCGGAAGAGTACACCGACGAATGAGAAGGAAGCGTGCAGTGGTTCCGAGAGATGAGAAGCTGGAGCGGAAGACTGCTCGAGGAGCAAGAGACGCAGCTAGCAAGAAGGTCAGCACGGGGTGCGATCGAGGGACGAAGACTGCGGATGAGAACGTTGGCGGACGAGAAGGAAGCACGCGGCGATTCTGAGGGAAGAGAAGCTGGAGCGAAAGGCCGCTCGAGAAGACCAAAAGTTGGGTTCGGGTGAGCCCTATTCCGGATGGCAGAGATCACCCAAGCGAGCGGAAGACTCGGTTTGAGGCGAACGGAGCCGGAGCAAAATGTTGGGGTTGCAAGGTTGCAAACATAGTCCCATATTGAAAACACATGGAAAAGATCATAGGTTTATAAGAGAAAGATATCTCCATTGGTATGAGGCCTTTTGGGGAGAGCCCAAGAGCAAAGCCATGAGGTTGCTTTAGAGCTCATTCACATGGATTTATTTGATAGTAGCAAATATACTTCTTTAAATGGTAGTAGATATTGCTTTGTAATTGTGGATGATTACACTAGATATACATGGGTGTTTTTCTTGAAACATAAGGATCAAACTCTAGATACCTTGATTGCTTTTTGTAATATAGTAGAAAATGAAAAGGCTCATAAGATAAACAAAATAAGAAGTGATCATGGAGGTGAGTTTGAAAATGATAGATTCATAAGTTTTTGTATGGAAAAAGGCTACAAACATGAGTTTTCAACCCCTAGAACACCTCAACAAAATGGAGTTGTTGAGAGGAAAAATAGGGTGTTACAAGAGGCCGCTAGGAGCATGTTAAATGAATATTCACTACATAGTTTCCTATGGGCCGAAGCAATCAATACGACTTGTTATGTCCAAAATCGAACTTTAATACATAGGTTTCTAGGAAAAACACCTCATGAATTGTGGTTTGGTAAACAACCTACAATTAAGCATCTTAGAGTATTTGGGTGTAAGGTCTATATTCTAAACACCAAGGATCACTTGGGAAAGTTTTCCGCTAAGGCGGATGAGGGGATTCTTGTAGGATACTCAAGTCATAGCAAGGCATACCGAATTTACAACAAAAGATCAAAACTAGTTGAAGAATCACTAAATGTTGTATTTGAAGAAAATCCCTCTTTAAACTCTATAAGAACAAACGATGAAGAATTACAATTTGAGTTAGAAAAACTAACACTAAATGAGGTAAATCATCAAGGAGAAGAATATCAAGAAAGTGATGATGAGAAAAATGAACCTTTGCCACTTGAACCCGAAATTATAACAAATCAAGACTCAAGACCTACTAGGACTCATGTAAATCATCCCTTAGATCAAGTAGTAGGAGACATTACTCAAGGAGTGAGAACTCGATCTTACTTTAGAAATGAAGGAAGTCAAGTTGCCCTAATATCTCAAATAGAACCAAAAACCATTGATGATGCCTTGTTTGATCCGGATTGGATTTTAGCAATGCAAGATGAATTATCTCAATTTGAGAGAAGTCAAGTTTGGGATTTAGTTCCTAGGCCTAACAACAAATCAATTATTGATACAAAATGGGTTTTTAGGAACAAACTTGATGATAAAGGGATAGTGGTGAGAAACAAAGCTAGATTGGTCGCTAGGGGTTTCAATCAAGTAGAAGGGTTGGACTATGATGAAACTTATGCACCCGTAGCAAGATTGGAGTCAATTAGAATGATGTTGGCCTTTACTGCCCACAAGGGCTTCAAATTGTACCAAATGGATGTAAAATCAGCATTTTTAAATGGTGTAATAAAAGAAGAAGTATATGTTGAGCAACCATCGGGATTTGAAAATTTGGAGTGTCCAACCCATGTATATAAACTTAAAAAGGCCTTATATGGACTAAAACAAGCTCCTCGGGCTTGGTATGAACGATTGTCAACATTTCTAGTATCAAAAGGATTTCATAGAGGAAAAATTGATCCTACTTTATTCTTGAAAAATAATGGTAATGATTTGTTTGTGGCCCAAGTATATGTAGATGACATTATTTGTGGTTCCACAAATAAAGATTTTTTAAATGAATTCATTAATCACATGGAGAGTGAATTCGAAATGAGTTTGGTTGGTGAGTTGACATTTTTCCTAGGATTACAAATTAAGCAAACAAAAGAGGGCATTTACATTCATCAATCCAAATATGTCAAAGAGCTATTTAAGAAATTTGGAATAGAAAATGCAAAGGAAATATCTACCCCCATGGCCACAAATACTAAGTTGGATAAATACATTGAGGGGAAAGAAGTTGACTCCAAAGTGTATCGTAGTGCTATAGGAAGTCTTCTCTATCTCACGGCTAGTAGACCGGATATACTTTTCGCCGTAGGTATATGTGCTAGGTATCAATCTTGTGCCAAGGAGTCACATTTGAGTGCCGTTAAGCGAATTCTTCGTTATCTCAAGGGGACTCAAAATGTTGGTCTTTAGTATCCTAGAACCGAAACTTTTGACCTAGTGGGCTATACCGATTCTGATTATGCCGGATGCAAGTTGGATCGCAAAAGCACTAGTGGTAGTTGTCAATTTCTAGGGTCCTCTTTAGTAAGTTGGTCAAGTAGAAAACAACATTGTGTAGCTCTCTCCACAACCGAAGCGGAATATATTGCCATGGGAGAGTGTGTATCGCAATTATTGTGGATGACTCATACTCTAGAAGACTATAAACTTACCTATAACAATATTCAAGTACTTTGTGATAATGTGAGTACAATCAATTTAACAAAAAATCCCGTTCATCATTCCAGAACGAAACACATAGAGGTTAAACATCATTTTATCCGTGATCATGTAACTCGAGGTGATATCATTTTAAATTATGTTGGATCAAAATCTAACTTAGCCGATATCTTCACCAAACCTCTTCCCGAAGTTGAATTTAACTTTCTTAGAAGAGAATTGGGAATGTGTTGTATTGATTAAATCAAATCCTCCATGGTCACTTTATAGGTAGAGCCTTTGGGTTCTTCACCTAAATTTTTGCCTCTCACAAACACTTAGGGGTATCTTCTTTGTGTGATTTAGATGGGGGTGAGAGGTTAGGAGCATTTATCTTGATCATAATGCTTGTTATGATGCATTAAATTGGTCAAGAAAAATGATTTTAACATGAAACATTCATTTGTCCAATCATAGGGAAAGCAAGTGTACAACTCATGTGCTCGTTGCCCTACGATTATGATTGGAAATTTTCAATTAACCATATAACAAATCACTTCTGAAACATTGGTTGAAGTGTGTTATTAGATGGGGATTATTATGAAACAGGTAGATACAAACTTCCTCATATCTTTGAAGTTTTCAATAATTTTTGGTTTTGTGTAAGTTTTCACTAAGGCGAGTTCATTTTTATTAAAATTTATTTGTCTTATAATTTGGGACATACATATAGTGTCTATGCAAATTTTCGTGATTTTTGGGGTAGTGTACATTTAGTTGTGTTTTTCAAAATCCTAGGTCTGAAAGTTTTTCAGCTGTGCTGAAAAATCAGGCTTCCCAATCGATTGGTCAATCGATTGGGAGGCTCGCGCTTGTTCACAGAGGGCATCTGAATCGATCAATGGATCGATTCAGCGCACCTCGATCGATCAGTGGATCGATTGAGACACCCTTTCGTTTTTCCACAGAAGGCGTCTGAATCGATCCATGGATCGATTTAGCCTTTTGTTCGACTTTCACAGAAGCATTGTGAATCGATCGACCGATCGATTCAATTACTCTCAATCGATCGGTCGATCGATCGAAGCCCTAAAACCCGTCTTAAACCCGTGGATCCAAATCGATCCCTTAATGTTTTTTTTCCTTTCTCTCTCCCGACGTGGTTTTTGCCCTAGGCGACTTCCCAGGCGACGGTTCTGCCTGTCTCGATCGTCACTCCGGCGTGCTTCTCCAGCGAAGAGAAGCTATTCCATTTCTCTTCCAGTTCTCTCTCGACGCACTGGGCAGCTCCCTTCCTCTTCTCCGCGTCCTCACACAAAATGCGGACTCCAAACCCTAAACCTAGGTAAAACTCGTTGCTTTACTCCTTGGTGTTCCTTTTTGCTCCTATTCTTGACCTAATCTGTATTTTTTGTGTGTCTTTGTGCATTGCATTATCCCTCATGCATTGCATTACTTGCATTACCCTTGAATCTTTGCATTACTGTCAAACCATTCATTGTCCCTTCCTCACGCACTTTGTATTCCTTCCCGTTCACTGTCAACCCTGGGCATCTCGTGCATTTGTTTTCTATCCCACAGAAAGAAACAAAAGGTCCGTGAATCGGGCGAAGGGTCGTCTGTTCCTTCCTCACGTCCTCAACCTCCCACTGACCCTAGGTTTCCAAATGCCGCAATGCAACAAGCTTTCACCAAAAATGCTTTCAAACTTATACCCCCTAGATCAGTTGATTTACCATACTATAGGACATCCTGTTTTGATACCTATAATAGGTTCAAGCATTATAAACTTGACTCCTTGTTGACCTGTGAGAGGGACGTCAATATAGGTCTTGTCTCCGAATTCTATAATAATTTACACACTTCAGATGGTGTAAATTATCGCACTCGTGTTGTAAAACGGAGCCTGGACTTCTCTTATGAGATTCTTCAATCTTATCTCGAATGTCTACCCTCAAACAATGGTTTTGTCTTTTATCCGAATCTTCCCGATGAGCTGCCTCCACCTTTTGAGCATATTAGCATTGCCTCCATGCATCAGTTCTTCTTTGGTTGTCCTCGTCCGGATGGGCCAGATGCTCAAATCACTAAGTTTTCTTCTCTTGAGTTATCGGCTGAAAATGCCGCTTTGTTTAAAGTGATCATCAACTGTCTTTTCCCCATTGCCTCTCGTGCTCTAGCCGTTCTACGACCGCCTCATATGTTTGCTCTCTATGCCATTCGTCATTCCCTCGACATCAACATTCCTCTGAATATCTTTCATTGCATCATCCATTTCACCCAGCCCGTGCAGCAGACGATACATATGTCTTTCGGGCATCTGATCACAGATTGGCTGGGGTCTCAGAAGGTTGATGTCTCGCGGGGACGTTTGGAGCACATGGCCGTGGCTTATTCTCGGATTTCTTCACGCTCCTTCAAGAAGTCGGGTCTTATTGGTGGTCCAGCTGGAGTTAGATGGATCGACGACCGTGCTTTTGGGGAGGGACCCCGAGCTCGCCACAGGGGGGAGGCATAGGCCTTGGCTCCTGCGGAGGATGAGGCTGAGGAGGAGTTCCATGGGCCAGCTTCTCCGACTCTTGAGGAGACGGTTTCCACTCGCCTTGAGGAGCTGACCCTGGAGGTAGCCAGCCTGCGTACCACGTTGGATACCGTGGTCCAGCAGCAGACTTCGATGCAGGCGACTATGACTTCGATGCAGCGGACTCTGGACACACTAGTGGACTTAGTGGGCTCGTGGGTGACGGTTCACCCGTCTCAGTCTGGTCCATCCCCCGCCCCTGTTCCCCCTGCTGAGGATGCCCCTGATCCTGACTCTGCGGCGGTTCCTGCTCCGGCTACTACGTCCGCTCCAGCTGCTGATCCTGATCCCACTCCTCCTGGAGACGAGCTTATCAAGTTTTATGTTCCTATATGATGTATTTTTATCTTGTTATATGGATGGTTGTTCTGGGGTCCTTTTTGTGAACTCTCTTTTATTTTGAATGTATGATATATTTTTTTTTTGCTACACTCTCCTTTTGATTCTACATTTCAGTGTTGTTATGTTCTGTTGATATATGTGTTTTAGGGGGAGCATTCCTCGGATTTATCATATTTGCCTTGTGCACTTATTGAGGGGGAGTTATTTGCTTTTGATTTTTGACAAAGGGGGAGATCTATGTTGAAGTTCATGCTTATTGCTTATGCCTATCTTAGTAAATTAAAATCAAGCTTACTGCAATTATGCAATTATTATTTCAGCAAGCTACAATCATTATTTATCATTGTATTGGAAATTAGCCTAAACTTAAATAGATTGTCAAACATCAAAAAGGGGGAGATTGTTGGTGCAATCATGCCCTGGAAGTTTCAATGTGTTGACAATTATTTAAGTTTAGGTTAATATGGTGGAACTAACATGCATTGTGAGTTTGCAGGAGGAGTTTCTTGCAGGTCAGAAGACCAGATGCAAGGCAAGAGAAGTCCAAGAAGGTCGGGGACCGGATTCTTGGCAAGAGAAGCTCCTGCAAGTCACAAGATTATGTGTGTGATAGGCTCACTGTCAGAGATCGACTGGAAAATCGATTCAGACATGGCTGTGCGGCAAATTGCCTCTGAATCGATCAGCCGATCGATTGAAGGTAAGGCAATCGATTGGCTGATCGATTGGTAAAGTTTTGCGCAGCACAGAATACGTCTGGATCGATCAGCCGATCGATTCAAGGTACTGGATCGATCGGCCGATCGATCCGTGAACATTCTGTGCGAAGCACAGAATCGTTCTGAATCGATCAGCCGATCGATTCAAGGTATTGAATCGATCGGCCGATCGATCCGTGAACATTCTGTGCGAAGCACAGAATCACTCTGAATCGATCAGCCAATAGATTCAAGGTATTGAATCGATCGACCGATCGATTCACGCAGCTGCGAATTTCATGAGCAAGCGCTTGAATCGATTCAAACGCTACCCCAATCGATCCAAGTCAAATAAAAGAATCTGCACCGTCGATCTTGACGCGATGGCTTCCAACGGATAGTTGTGAATCGATTGGAATATGACCTCAATCGATCCACGGTGACGGCGGCGTGAGAAACGGCTAGTTTTCTCAACGTATAAAACACGGGAAGAAACTGAAAAACAACAACAACGCAAAAACATACTGTTCCATTGCTCTCCAAGCCTTTTGAAAGCTCTCAAGTGATCAAGATTCAAAGCAAAGGGTTCAAGCTCCTCTCCACTGCGTATTAAAATCTCATCTGCAAAGAAGAAGCTGGTAAAAGCTTGTAATCCTTCTCTACTTCTTCTTTGTAGCGTTTGTGATATTTATTTTGAAGAAAAGGGAGAGGTGTATTTCTGTTAAGGTTTCTCCACCTTCGGTGTGATTCCGAGAAGGAGGGTTTTTGATAGTGAAAGAGTGTGAGTGGTGTGGATCCTTGGACTAGTCACCTCCTTGAGGAGGTGGATACCAAGTAAATACCGGTGTTAGCATTGCCTTCAGATTTTCGCTGTGCAAAACAAAGTTGGTCAGCAAAAGAAGTGAGCCATTCACCCCCCCTCTAGCTCAACCGATCATAACAATTGGTATCAGAGCCCGGACTGCCAGAAGGTTTAACCGCCGACTGTGCACAAGAGCTATGGTCTGATTGAACCATGTGAGTACAATATTGACCTCGAACAAAGAAAGTGGGGACTCCTATGTTCGGATCAAGAGGACCAGACACCAGGCAGGAAGTCCTAGTAGGTCGGGTGGACCGAGGGGCAGGAAGTCCTAGTAGGTCGGGTGGACCGAGGGGCAGGAAGTCCTAGTTGCGGCTAGGCAAGGAAGTCCTAGTAGGTCGGGTAGACCGAGGGGCAGGAAGTCCTAGTAGGTCGGGTAGACCGAGGGGTAGGAAGACCTGGTGGGTCAAGGATCGGACGTGGGAAGCCCATGGTCCTTTGTTTGAGGGGGGGATTGTTGGGGTTGCAAGGTCGCAAACATAGTCCCATATTGAAAACACATGGAAAAGATCATAGGTTTATAAGAGAAAGATATCTCCATTGGTATGAGGCCTTTTGGGGAGAGCCCAAGAGCAAAGCCATGAGGGTCTAGGCCCAAAGTGGACAATATCATGCTATTGTGGAGATATCTAAATTCTTTTCGATCCTACACAAAAGACCCAGGCTGAAAAAAGTCAATGGGGTTGACTTTCCCAGCTGGGGCGCCCGGAACTATCCGGGGCGCCCAGACCCCTCCGGGGTGCCCGGAACCCCTTCGGGGTGCCCCAACCAAAGCTATAAATACAGCCTTGGCCCAGAAACTTTCCATCAATCAAAACTCAAGCAATTCTTTCAACACTTGTGTACTTCGTCTGTAGTTTAGCTTCTTTTTGTGTGCTTCATCATTGTAAGAGGCTTCTCCGCCTGAAGGAGATAGTAGTGCGACTTCTTTCTTGGATTAACAACCTCCCCGGTTATAACCAAGTAAATCTCGGTGTGCTTCATCTTTTCTGATTTACTTTTTACTATTATTTTTATGCAAGTGTTAGTTTAAGAGTTCGAGAAGGGTTGTAGTTTTATTTTTGCAGACTATTCAACCCCCCTTCTATCCAACCCGACGGGCCCAACCCAAATTGATGGCTCTAACGGTCCTGATCAATAACACCATGGGTAAAGCTCTCACTAACGTGGAAGTAGCATGCCAGCTCATCAAATGGGCAACTGAGCTAAGAGAATATGACATACAGTACCAACCTCGAGTGGCGATTAAGGCTCAGACCCTGGCCGACTTTTTGACGGAGGTTCATCAGACAGAATCGTAAGAAACTTGGAAGGTTTATGTGGACGGGTTGGCCACCCAACAGGGAAGCGGGGTAAGAATCCTTTTGATATCCCCCCCCCAGGAAAACATATTGCTAGTCGTCCGGTTAAATTTTAGAGCCACCAATAATGAGGCAGAATACGTGGTTCTATTGGCAGGTTTACAGGCAGCTCGGCATGTAGGTGCAGCTCGGGTCATTGTATATTCAGATTCTCAGCTGGTGGCCGACAACTTTGAGGTTACTAGTAATAAGTTACAAGTATACCGTGAGTAGAGCTGTCAATTTGGGTTGGGCCCGTCGGGTTGGCCCGCCCCGCCAAATAATTTAAGCGGGTTGGGTTGGAATTTTATCAACCCAAGTCTGCCGTGGACCGAACCGCCTAGGCCCGCGACCTGCGCGGGTCGGCCCGCTCGAGTTTGGGTTGGCCCGCGGGTTGAAAAACACATGTAAGCTAAGTTTTAGGCTAATTTATTATCTTTCTTTGTTATAATTTTGAAATAAAAATAGTACTTTTCATTCAACATAAGTACTCGTTTGTGTTCATTTATATTTAAAATACATGTTTATATATACATTTAATTGTAGAAAATTTTTTCGAAGTAAAATGTTGAAGATATGAAATATTTTTTTAATTTTTTTTAAATTTTTGATGGGCCCGCGGGTTGGCCCGCCAAACCCGCAACCCGCCTTAGAATGGGTTGGGTTGGAAATTTTCCAACCCACCCTGCCAAATGGTTAACTCGCCACGGGCCGACCCGCCCCCCCACGGGTTGGCCCATCTGACAGCTCTAACCGTGAGGCTTATGAGAAGATGAAGGAGGACTTTAGGGAGGTTATGCTTACTAAAATTCCTCGGGCGAAAAATCAAAGGGTCGATGAACTGGCTAAAATGGCCAACTCTTTGACTATTTGGGTATTAGATAGGTCGATAGCTCAGACCTTCTTAATAGCTCAAGTAGACCTGCAGAACAACACTGAAGAAGCAATCGACCGGAGGGCTCCGATGATTAATTATCTACAGCGGGGTATCCTGTCGAATGATCTAGAAGAAGTCAGATTGGTCAGGAAGCAGGTTCATATGTACACCCTGATTGGGGACCAACTGTATAAGCGAGCGTTCTCCAGACCATTGCTTAAATGCGTAGGAGCAGAGGAGGTGGAATACGCTCTGTAGGAAATACATCAGGGATGTTGTGGCAATCATGTGGGTGGAAGAATGCTGGCTTGGAAAGTGTTACTGGCCGGGTATTTCTGGCCCACTCTGCAGAAGGATGCATAGCGACTGGTGAACACCTGCCTATCTTGCCAAAAACATTAGAATCTGTCCCACCGCCCGACGGATATACTAAAAACCACGATGGTCTCTTGTCCATTCGATCAATGGGGCATGGATATTGTACGACATTTTCCCATAACACTAGGACAGAGATGATTCTTGCTTGTAACTGTGGATTATTTCTCCAAATGGGTGAAGGCAAAAGCCCTGGCCAGGATCACAAAGGGAGCTGTTATCCAACTCTTGTGGAAGAACATCCTTTGTCGATTTGGGATTCCTCACAAGTTGGTTTCTGACAATGGAAAACAATTTCAAGGTTGCAAAACCCAGATCTAGTGTCAGCGGTTTGGCATAACCCAAGCCTTCACATTCGTGGCTTATCCTCAAAGCAATGGACAGACAGAGGTCACCAATAGAGAAATTATCAGAGGATTGAAGGTCAAGTTGGATCACATGGGAGGTAATTGGGTGGAGGAGCTACCCAGTATCCTCTGGGCGTATCGAACAACTCCCTAAGAAAGCACAGGGTTCACCCCATTCCATTTGGTCTACGGTAGTGAGGCGGTAGTGCCTGTTGAGGTTGGGATGCCTTCGGTCAGGAGAATGCTTACGACGATGGAAATATTGAGCCGCGACTGTCAGAACTGGATTTTATTAGTGAAGTTCGCGAACAGACGACTATGCAGTTAACAATATATCGACAAAGGATGCACCAGAAATATGATAAAAGAGTAAGACCCCAATTCTTTGGAGAAGGAGAGTTAGTTTAGAAGCGAACAAAGCCCGTAGGAGAGGTGACCAAGTTGTCACCTCAATGGAATGACCCATATAAAGTGATCAAAAGCTGGCCTCAGGTGCCTATTACTTACAGGATACTCAGGGTAGACCGTTAAGTCGCCCATGGAGCGCTAATCATCTCCAGTCTTATCGGGTCTAGAATAGGATTTGTAAAGTATAAGGGTAAGAAGAAAATGTGACAGGTCGAGCATGGAAAACCATGTCAGAATGTATAGATGCACGTCCCTGTTCTGAGATTTAATAGCTTAGGATCCCCTGTGTCATGACCAAATAAAAGGTATAATATTCAAACAATATAGCACACCAAAGTAGTTATATAATTTTCACAGAAAGTCATTTAAAGGTATCAAACACATCATCGAGCATCTCTCTAAGGATGCGTCGGTGATCCAAGAAATCCTCAGGAGGAATGGAAGATAGGTACCCGCCCTCGTGGAGTTGTCTGAGCGCTTCGACCGCCCCATAAGTCACTGACGTAGCAAAGCGATCTCCCACTTGCGTACCAAATTTTGGAGAGTGTAAGTATTCTTCTAGGTGTGCTCTCAACTGATCAGCCTCCCTTGCCTTATAAGTCTCCAGGGCAGCTAGGGCCTCTGAGAGATTTGATTGGGCTTCCTGATATTTCCTCTCGGATGTTTGTAAAAGAGATTCAAGCTTGCTCTTTTCATCCCGAAGGCGATTAGCTTCTTACTGGGTCTCCTTGAGAAGTTGTTGCTGAGCAGCGCTCATTCTCTTCAGGGTGGCCACTTCTCCCCTTAACAAAAACCCGACTAACGCTGGATCGGATAATTGGGTTTCCAGGTTAGACATTGTGTCCTTCAGGGTCTTGTTTTGTTTATGAAGGAGGGAAAGTGTGTAACCCAACGCCATGGAATCGGCAAATGCCTGCACAGGAAAACGAATAGATGGAATAGAAGGGTCAGAATAAAAGAGAAAAGGGGAGCGATAAAGGGTTGTAAAAATGTACCGCAACCGACCCTTTGGATAACCGATCCAGCTGGGTAGGTATCGGGAGAGCTTGCATTTGGCGAAGACGCTCCTCCCATTGAATTGACAGTTGTCCCTTCAGCTTGAGACGATTGGTGGGAATGTCTGATTGATCGTGCATGCTCCATTCTGAAGGTTTTATGATTATCATAGACCGCTGTTGGGATTGCTTCGAGTGAGACGGCACGGCCCTGGTTTCGCTAGAGGGAGGGATGGTCTATGGACCGGCAGCATTCTCACTGACAGGTGGACGCACTGAGGTGGAAGGTTGGGATTGATAAGGTCTAGCCTGAGTTGCATCAGTGTCACTTGATCCTGGCCTATGAGGCACTTCCAGAAAGGAAGACTGGGCGGGGACATTTGAGGCGGGAGCTGTGGGAATAGGAGAAGGCTCTGTAGCAACTTCTTCCTTAATGATCAAAGCCTTCCCCCACTTGGCGCCAACTTGGGTCATAGAGCTCTTGTCGGATTTCTTGGAAAAGATGGTCTTGCAGTAGGGGTAGGGGCTGGTCTGGATGTCGACTCAGCTATGTGGGGTTTAGAAACTAGGTCGGGTCTCCCAGGTCTATACTGAGGACGACGCAAGAGTGGCTGTTCATCCGAATTTGATTCCTCCGGCGGGGTCCTTGGTCGACGAGTGCGGGATGCAGTAGGAGTAGGTCGAGACGGCTCCGCCGCGAAGTGAACATGGAGAGCCGCTCGAGAGATCGATCAGGGAATGGCAGAAGTAGGGGCCTCCGAGGGTAGGGGAGCTAGATGTGATACATTCCTCCGGTCTAATATTATTCGCCCTCGGCACTGTATCTCCATATCACTCAGGGGAGTGACCTGATCGAAGACGCTTGGGCTAGACTGTCAGCTACGAGAAGAATAGCAGAATTAGAATAGGGTACTAAGGGTTAGAAGGGGTAAGATTAACCATACCTAGGGAGCATGGTAATTCTAAAGGAGTGCGGCTCAACCTCTAAATTTGTGGTATTGTAACAAAATAGGAGAATTGTCAAAATTTCATTTCTTTCTATCTTCTATCTTAGATTCTCAAATAATTTTTTTTTTAGAAATATATGTTTGTAAATCCATGCAATGTAAAGTAAGGATTGGAGAAAAATTATGAAGTAAAAAGTAAAACAAAATACAAAAAAAATCCATAAAAATTCCATATGATCATCATATAAAAATAATATAATCAATTAAGGTAAAAGTTGATATATATATATATATATATATATATATATATATATATATATAAATATATATAAATATATATATATATATATATATATATATATTATATATATATATATATAATTGTTGCAATTATATAATATATAATTATAAATAATTGTAATATGTTTAATAATATTTTTATTTAATAATATTAAACATTTATTTTATGAACTCTTGGTTGATACTTGA
The DNA here is from genome assembly GCF_018446385.1 of Zingiber officinale. Lineage (NCBI taxonomy): Eukaryota > Viridiplantae > Streptophyta > Magnoliopsida > Zingiberales > Zingiberaceae > Zingiber > Zingiber officinale. Next base: position 134,092,745 of record NC_055992.1, read on the forward strand.
AAAAGTCTGATAAATAAATAGTTTCTAGAAATTTACAACCTTTTGTTTTGGGGTCGTCGGATAAGTTTATTTGATTAATAATAAATTTTTCTCCAATTTTTTTTTTGTTTTATTATATGAATATGCATCCTTCGTGATTGACTATCCTGAGCAATTTATTGGAGATGTAAATGAGTCAAAAAGCAAGTGCTCACAATGAGAGTTTAACGCGAGTTGACCAATAACTAATAAGACTAGTAGTCTTTACTAGTGTCGAAGGATAAAAATAGGGCGTGACCAAGCGGTAAGGCGGCGGGTTTTGGTCTAGTTATTTGGAGGTTCAAATCCTTCCATCCCAGATCCTATCTATCAGAAATAGAAGATAGGATCACACTGTATCCCACATAAAAATCTCACATAAAATAAAAAATATTTAAGAGAACAAAAAGCTACTCTAAATCCTTAGAATGTATTTTTTCATTTTTAATTAAAATTATTTTTTAGTTTATCATTCACATTCAGAATATGCTCGTACTATGTTATATCATTTTAAAGTTATATTCAGAATATGCCTAAAGTGAAAAATCAGTATCCCAATTTTTCTATGTGGAGATGATACTAAAAATTAGCGAGTTTTTGTTACTAATTTCATCGATTTCATCATCAGTATTAGAAAACCTCTAAAATTGTAGTATTGTAATAGGAGAATTGTAATTCCATTTCTTTCTATCTTATATCTTATATTTCTCAAATATCTTTTTTAGAAATATATATTTGTAAATCCATGTAATGTAAAGTAAGGATTGGAAAAATTAATATATTTCATATACTTGTGCTTGAAATTTTTTTTATTAAATTGATGGAAAAATTATGAAGTAAAATGTAAATCAAAAAAAAAAAAAATCCATATGCCATATAACCATAAAAATTCCATATGATCATATCATATAAAATAAACAAGGTAAAGTCATATTTATATATATATATATATATATATAACATTTTTTATGAACTCTTGGTCGGTATTGAAAAAGTATGATAAATTAATAGTTTCTAGAAATTTATTATCTTTTGTTTTAGGTCGTTGGATGAGTTTATTTGATTAATAATGGATTTTGCTCCAGTTTTTTAAACTAAATATATTAAGTTAAAATGAATAAATTTTAGTTTTATAGTTTTTTTGTTTGTTATATTATATGAATATGTATCCTTCGTGGTTGACTATCCTGAACAATCTGTTAGAGATGTAAATGAGTCGAAACGAGTGCTCACGATGAGAGTTTATCGCGAGTTGATTAAGCGTAGAGATATAGCTTTGAGAGTTTATCACGATTAAGCACAGAGATATATACAGCGGATTGCTTTGATTTTGTTGTCTTTGTCGGTCCAGAGTAAAGCTATATAAGGAGGAATGAAATGAAACCCCCATCTTGTTAATGGGTTCGGTCCTCGGGACTCTCTCTTCCAACTCTTGCCCTTCCAGCTTGCCTCATAGAATAGGACTAGGAGACTTTGAATGTGTTGTTGTATGAGAGTACTAAACAGTAGTAAATTGTACCAAAATAGCAAGCATGCAATAAACAGGTAAATAAAAGAGTAAGATTCAGAAATTGGTATCTTCCGGTTGAAGCGTCGGCGTGCCGACTGTCTTTAGAGAATTTGTTGCCGCCCACGGTGTAGAGGCTCTCCGGCAAAATCCTCCCAAGATCCGACAACCACTCGCGTCGTCCATAGGTGCACTCCAAGACGAATGGAGCACTTGGACTCAATCTCAGATCGCGGAACCAAGCCTTAGGACACACAGAGAGAGGGAAGAAGGAGAAGAGCAAAATGTTCGAGTGATTCTGAACGAGGAACAGAGGTGCAGTATTTATTCACTTCGAAGTAGTAAGCACTGCTTCGCCAGCGAATAAAAGCGTCGATTCCGCGCGTCGGTTCCATGACATAACCAAACTAAACCAAAGACTGGCAAAAACAAACCAGGCCGCCTACAAGCGTGAGGCCCACGAGCTGGGGATTTGCACCCCCCTGTGCGTGATGATCGCGTGCATCGCGCCCGGTTTATGGATTTCCGACTCGAACCCCCCGAAACCACCTGATTTGGGCTCGGCCCGCGCATGCGTGTAGGTCCCCTTAACTTTGCTAAGCAAGGATGGAAGAGATCCATATATAAGGTCTTTCAACCTTCTTAGCTTAGCAATGTGGGACTAAATGCATTCACATATGCATTACTATAACAACTGAAACCAAGAAAAATACTTTGAATTAAACACAAAACTCAATAGAATGTTACCAAAGGAACCCCCAACCCAAATAAGAGACCCCTCTCATTCATACCTCGACTGAGAATCTCTTCTCTTAACTTGAACTCGTCCCTTTCCACTCCCACACCCCTCCCTACAGATTCCAAAGTCATGAGTAAAGAAGGTGTGAACTCAAGCGCAAGTATTAGAATGCTAGAATCATCATTCATAGACAAATCTAGTAGAAGTCGAATACTCCAAGTCCAGTCCCAACGCTAGAGTGAGATAGCTGACACCAGAAGAGTAGACAGATAGCTTGACTGGGCACCAAATTTATGTTACATTACCGACCGGAGGAGGAGATGAGACTCATTTCTTCTTACTATGGGCGAGAAGAAATGAACCTCATTTCTTCAATAGGTTTTCTATTGAAGACCTATTGAATTCAGATTGCTTCCAATCTTAGGTCTAATAGCAATAGGAATGATATTAACTCCCATTTATTTATTATCTATGTTACATCAGATGTTCTATGGATACAAATTACTTCATGTTACAAATTCTAATTTTTTGGATCCTTGTTTCAATCTGTATATTTTTACCTATACTAGGGACTGGTATTTATCTCGATTTCATTATCTCGTTATCAGTTGATAGAGTACAAGCTATACTATCTAATTATTTTTTATCAATAGTCTTTCATTAAAAATATGAAAATCAAATTTTTTAACTACTACTTCTATACCAGATTGAAAATTTTTGTTGTTCAAACCCGGGCTGTTATAGATTCAATGTTGCATTTAGTAAAACTTTATGATACATGCATAGGATGTACTCAATGTGTACGAGCTTGCCCTACGGATGTGTTGGAAATGATGTCGTGCGATGGATGTAAAGCTAAACAAATTGCTACCACACTCAGAACCGAGGATTGTGTAGGCTGTGTTGGTGCAATTTGCACTAACGGTCTAACTTAGATATTGATGAATGACAAGTGAGTTAAGTAAAGTGTTATCATGATCTAACCTTGTTACTGAGATGCAGGGTTGACTAACTTGATGGGTCAAGAGCACCTAACACCAAGCAGGAAATCCAGTCGGGATGTGCGATTCCTAAGTGGTGAAGTCCAGATGTGGGATTCTGGCAAGAGGAAGTCAAAATGTGTGATTCTGATAAGAAATTGGGATGTTTGATTTTTGATAGGTGAAAATCTGGATGTGCAATTCTGACAAGAAGATTTGGTCAGTCAGATTGACGTCAAGGAGGTAACTTGACACATGGTAAGTAAAGATAAGTCCCTTTAGGAGAGTGACTGAGTGAGGACATATCCCGGTTGAGAGGATAGTAGACATCGGTCCAATATAATTTAGGTCCATTTCAAAATTTTAAATTGAGACCCTAACTAAATCTTGGTTTAGAGGACATGGTCTAAGTCATAAATTAATCATATTATTATTGTGCTGACTTTATTTTATAGGTTAGATATTGTTGTATTGGACTAACTTAACTTACAGGGTAAAAGGAGAAAAAAGACCTCGGGTGAACAGTATCCGATGCACTTTCAAGCATTAGAAGGTGCCTTCAGTACTATTCATGGAAGGCGCCTTTAGTTCTATGGAAGGCGTCTTCCAATGGATAAAATTTAGACCTCATCGATGATAAGGAACAACAAATTTAGGATAGATTTTTTGCCTATGGAAGGCGCCTTCACACTCTTTAAATGGGTGTCTCAACCAAACATTCAAGATCAACTTCTATACAAGCTTCTACGCGTCCGATTAGCTTTTCGACTACTCCGACTTTTTGTTGTTGCTCTTCTACGACTCTACTACGCTTCACTGTCGCCAAGAAGCCGTCCAAACACCGTGCTCGAGTAGACTGTCTACAAAAGTGTTTGGTAACAAAAATTAAAGTTTTGTGCGTAATTTCTACAAATAGAAAGTATAATTTGTTGCACTCTTTCGATTCATTTTATACTCAATTCCCCTCTTTCAGTGGTTCTAGAAGAGGTATTTAATGGATTACTCGTCGATAGATCCGCGGGACCTGGGTCTTGGAGTAAGAGTCACCGAAGGCTCAGAACTAAGTAAAATCGAACTTGTTCTTTTACTCATTTTTTGTTTCCGTATTTTTCCGCTGCATACTTTGATTTTAAAATAAAAAGAAAAAGTTTTTGAAAACCACGTGATTCACCCCCCCCCCCCTCACGTGCGTCTCGATCAAACAAGTGATATCATAGCGAGGTTCTGCTCTAAATTAGTGCAACCACCAATCAAGCCGGGGAAACCATTTTTTTTATTTCAAGTTTTCTATCTTATTTGAATTGGTAAAATTTACCTCTTCAAATAATTATTTCTCGTTCGATTTTTACTCGAAGTTGGTGCAACACCACTCGAGTCGTCGATATTATTTTTAAGTGCTACTAATCCAAGACCGAGTCTTGGTACCTCCTTCTAGTTTTCCATTTCAGTGATCAATGGCCCAACTTGAGGGATTTAACATCGCTCGTCCTCCTATCTTCAACGGAAATGATTTTCCATATTGGAAGAAGAGGATAGAGGTTTACTTGAAGATGAACATCGAGCAATGGTTAACCATCCGATGAGGGTACCGACTGCTTGTAGATGAAGCAACAAAAGTACTACTCGATCAGAAAGATGGAGTCCAGCAGATAAGAAGAAAGCCCAGATTGACTCAAAAGTGTTGAATACAATCAAGTGCGGACTCACAAAAGAAGAATTCAATTGAGTCGGCCCGTATGATAATACAAAGGAGCTATGGGATAAACTTATCGAACTACACGAAGGAACTATCGACTCAAGGGTAATGAAGCGTGATCTATTATTGAATTCTTTATTTAATATTAAAATGCAAGACGAAGAAATCACAAGCTAACTACGCACAAGGATCAAGGATATCCTTAATGGCGTGCATATGATCGGACATCAACTCGAGAATTGCAATGTTATCAAGTACGCTATGAACTCGTTCCCTCGAAACTCAATATGGGCATCAATCGTAGATGCATATAAGGTTTCAAGGAACCTCTCAAAATTAAAGTTAGATGAATTATTTTGTGAATTAGAGTTGCACGAACTAAGACCCAAAGGTCAAGAAAAGAATTGCAATTCTTGTAGGCACTTCGAAGGGAGCTAAACCCGAAGCAAAAATTGAATCCGAATATGAATTAGATGAAGAAGAACAACTAATGAACATGGTAAGGAAGCTGTTCACTAGACACAAGAAAAACTTCACAAAACACAACATGAAGAAGATGTCCAAATATGCATCTAACAACTCAAAGGCAAATATCACATGGTATGGCTACAACAAGAAGGGACACTTCAAATACAAATGCTTGAACGAAGACAAGATCAAGAAGACAAAGCAAAAGAAAGTACTAAAGGCGACTTGAGACGAGTCTTCCTTAGATGAATCAGAAGCTGACGATCCAAAGCAAACTAGCTACCTCATGCTGATGGCAACTAGAGGCGATTCAAATCTAGAAGAAGAGTTTGAATATGAGTTGAGCTACGAATCCACATCAGGTTTAGATGAACGAAGTTGGGTAACTTTTAATTATACCATAAAATTTTTAAAAATGATTTCCTACTTAATTAAAAAATTAACAAAAATTGAGGAACACGCTAAACTCCTCCTTAGGAAAAATAACATCCTTAAGGAATAACTGAGCTTAATCTCCTTAACTGACCAAGTTTAAGATAGAAATTCAACTCAAGCTACAAATCTTGAGGAAGAAAATTATATCTTGAAAAATCAAGTTAAAGAGTTAAAGGAATAGTTGAAAAAGTTTACCTCAAGATCCAAGTATCTAAATATGATACTCAGATCCCAAAGAGTTGTGTACAATAAAATCAGACTTGGATACAAGTCCAACTGTACATTTAAATTATTTTTAACCCTAGCTCAGAATTCAAAATTAACTAAAGTTTGGGTTCCAAGAGCGTGTCTAACCATGCAAGTAGGACTTAATCAATATTATATACCAAAAAATAAAATTTAGTACATAAATCAAAATAAATCAAATAAATCACTCTCAACCTCAAAAATTAAACATTCAAAAATAAATTCAAACCTAAAGAATAAAATAAAATTATATAAACCTAAATTAAATAAAAATAAAATAAATCGAAACTCAAATTATAACCAAGTCTATTATAACTATAAAGCAAATCGACATAAATCTAAAACCTAAAAATTCAGTAATTCAGGGGGAGACTCCAAATTAGTTGGCACTGTTGGTGTAGTTTACACTAACGGTCTAACTCAGATTTTGATGAATGACAAATGAGTTAAGTTAGGTGTTTTGTGATTTAATTGTGTTACCAAGTGTGTAGGAATTGACAAGCCCAACGGACCTGACACCGGGCTGAAATCCAGCTAGGTCCGGGATTGGATAGCTAGTGCGAACTCCAGTTAGGTCAACGGGTCGATCGAATATTTGGCAGGAAGTCCAATTGGGTCTGTAGGACTGGGCAACTGGCAGAAATCCAGTTGGGTCTACGGACCGGACAACTGACATGAAGACCTGGTGGGTCAGAAGACTAGTTAACCAACTGCCAACTGCAAGATGGTAAGTAAAGGTAAGTCACTAGAGGAGAGTGACTTTATGAGGATGCGTCCCGGTTGAGGGACAGTAGGCGTCGATCCAGGTTAGGTCAATTTTGGATCCCTAATCTAAGACCTTGACTAGTTCCTGGTCTTAGGAGGACAGGAACTAATTGCTACGTACTTCTTATTTTTCACTATGCTAATTTTGTTTTGCAGGTTAGATGTTTTAGTTTTGGACTAACACAACTTGCAGGACAAAAGGAGCAAAAAGTCTTTGGATGAACAATACCCGAAGGCGCCTTCAACGGCTATGGAAGGCACCTTCGCACTGTTCATGGAAGGCGCCTTCAATGGCTTAAAGGTGCCTTCCGCAAGATAGAATTCAGACCTCGTCGCAAATAGAAACTGGGTTGTTTGGGATTAGATTTCTCAAGTTGGAGGCACCTTCAATGGCTATAGAAGGCGCCTTCCAAGCTCTTTATAAGGATGCTCGCCCAAAGCTTCAAATACAACACTCATACAAGCTTCTATGCATCTAAACAGCTTTCTGACTACTCCGGGCTCCTGTCGTGACTCTGCTGCAAAACTGTTGTGCCTAACTACTACTCCAAGGATTTTCGATCGCTTATTTCTATACTTAATTACTGCAAAAGAACAAGTGCAGTGTGTTGCACTTGTTTCAACTTTCCTTGTACTCGATTTCCTCTTTCAGAGGCATTGGAGGAGATATTTTAGTGGATTACCCATCGACAGGTCCGCGGGACCTGTGTCTTAGAGTAGGAGTCACCGAAGACTCCGAACCAAGTAAATCGTTTGTGTTCGTATTGTTTTGTCATTTATTCTCCCCTATGTTCATACTTTGATTTGAAAATATGAAAAGATTGATTTTTGAAAACCACGTGATTCAACCCCCCCTCTCACGTGTGACCCAATCCAACAAGTGGTATCAGAACAAGTTCTGCTTTGAATTAATGCAACCACCAATAAAGCCAGGGAGAATTATTTTTTTTCTTTTTGAATTTTAATTTTTCATACTCAATTTGAATTGGTAGAACTTACCCTTTCAAATAATGATTTTTTATTTGATTTTTAACTCGAAGTTAGTGCAACACCACTTGAGTTCCTCGAAATTTTATTCTTCTTCTCAAACTCTGTTAATCCAAGACCAAGTCTTAATACCCTTTTTCAGTGTTCTATCTACAATTCTAAATGGCTCAAAACGAAGGGTACAACACTGTTCACCCCCCACTCTTCAACAGGGATGATTTTCCATGCTAGAAGAAGCGGATGGAGGTGTATCTGAAAACTGACTTCGACCAATGGTTCGACGTCACTAAAGGGTACAAGGCGCAAATTGACAACGTCAGAATTCCAATGAACCCGAAAAATTAGAATTCGAAAATGAAGAAGAAGGCCTAGATTGATTTCAAGGCCCTCAACACAATCTAGTACGGATTAACAAAGGAGGAGTTGAACCGTGTCGACCCATAGGAAAACGCCAAGGAGCTATGGACAACCTCATAGAACTGCATGAGCGAACCAATGACACAAAGGTAATGAAAAGAGATTTGTATTTAAATAAATTATTTAATATAAAAATGCAAGGAGAATCTACTAGTCAGCTGCACGCGAGGATAAAAGATATCCTCAGCAGACTTTACACAATCGACGACCAAATGGAGAACCGGGATCTTATAAGGTACGCTCTAAACTCATTTCCTCGAAATGCATTGTGGGCATCCATTGTGGATGCCTATAAGATTTTGAGGAACTTATCCAAGTTAAAGTTAGATGAACGTTTTTGTGAAATGGAGCTACATGAACTGACTAACGCCAAACTCGAGAAAGGTGTTGCTTTTATTGCAAGAGCATCAAAAGAAAAGACCAGAACCAAACCAAAACCTGAAGTTGAGTCTGACCAAGATTCAGACGATGAAGAATACCTGATGAACCTGGTAAGGAAGATGTTCACCAGGAGAAAGAAGAATTTCACAAAAAAAGGAGTTGCAGAAGATCAACTCAACCTCAAACTCCAGCAACAACAAGACGAACGTCACATGCTTTGGATGCAACGGAAAGGGACACTACAAGAACGACTGCTCGAATTTGAAGAAAAAGAAAACCCTCAAGGCAACTTGGGACGAATCATCCATGGAGGAATTAGATGGCAACGAACCAAAGCACACCAATTACCTTACGTTGATAGCTTATGGACCAGAATCGGAAAGCGACTCAGAAGAGGGGTCCAAACCCGAATCGAGCCATGAGTCTGCACTCGTTTCCGAAGGTTCCGATGAGGTACAATTTACTTTAAGCAAAAAGTTTTTAAAAATAATAACATGTTTAAATAAAAAATTAACTATGTCTAAAAATAAAATAAACGAACTAAATCAACAAAATAAATTACTGAATGATCAACTGAACTCAAACTCAACAGTTAAGCCAATTCAACCTAAAACTCTGACTCAAGTTACAAAACTTGAGGAGGATAATTCTATATTGAAAGGCGAAATACTTGAACTAAAAAACCTACTAGAAAAATTTACAACTAGATCCAAGTACCTTGACATGATACTAGGATCACAAAGAGCTATATACAACAAGTCCGGTCTTGGATACAAATCTAGCTCGACTAACAAAACCTTTATATCACTTATAGATCAAAATAAAAAACTAACTAAAGCCTGGGTTCCGAAAGCATGTCTAACCACGCAAATAGGACTCAATCAATTTTATGTACCTAAAAATGAAATCCACTATCTAAAACCAAATTCAACTAAAACTATAAATTCAAAACTGAACCTAAAAAATAATTCAAAACCAAACCAAAATACAAAACTAAATTCTAAAATAAAAATAAATAAATCAAACCTAAATCTAAAAGGTAAAATAAAGTTAAACTCAAACTGACAAAATAAATTCAAATCAAATAACTTAAATTACCATCAAGTCCACTATAATTATAAAAGTAATCAACATAAACTCAACACCTAAAAAGATTAATAATTTAAGGGAGGCTCTAAATTAGCTGGCACCTCTAAAATAATAGTTATCCATTTAGGATTAGTCAAAAAAAGGATAAAAGTTTAACTTGATCAATGGTATTGGTGAAGTTTTGGATGATAGTAGGTTAGGAAAACTTTATCTATGCATATCTAGGAAGATATGGCTTCGACCTGGTGCATTTGACTTAGTTGAACTAACTGAAGCTACCTTTTACGAATTCGAATTGGTTAGACCAAAGTTTTATTATTAAGTTCAGTGGATAAGATTATTTGAAAATTTTCGAAGGCATGATTACTCTAATGATGTCTAGGTGACTCACCATCGTCCAGAAGTTTATCCGAAAAATATCTATTTGCTGAAACCAAGCTAAACTTGAATCTAACACAAAGTTAAACCCAACCCTAAAATTCCATCTAACTCATCTCACAAAATTATAGGGTATCCTGATTGAAAACATAGATCAGGTGAGATGACCAAGCATTTAACTTCAAAATTAAATTAATCTTAAATTAAATTAATATTAAATTAAATTAGAATTATATTAAATTGAATTAAATTAAATTAAAGTAAATTAAATTGAATTGAATTAAATTAAATTAAATTAAATTAATTCAAAATTGATTTTAGCCTTACTCTAGATCAGATCCATAGAAAGCATGTTCCTATAGATTTAGGACTTGAGTATCTCACAAACACACTAGGAATTCCTTGATTGTGTATTCCAAAACTTAGAACGGCGTGAGATGCGTAGGCCCTTTGTCTGGAGTTAAGATGCTTATATTTGTGCATCAACACAAGTCTGGGCGAACAATATCAAATTATAGTAATCAGGTTAAGTAATTCATCTTAGTTAAATATTAACTGGACACACATACTTAACTTGACTAACTAAGTGAACAATCCTATTTTCTGATAGTTAGTTAGTAACTATTGGTTAGACATGAAAGGATATTTTCTAGATGGTTAGATTAATTTTAATATTAGATTCAAAGTATCTTTGAAAATAATTTTAAATATAAAGTGTCTTTGAAAACTACTTTAAACATACTCTGAAAAATATTTTTGATAACACACTTATACTTTTCCATAATTCTTTTTGAAAAATATTTTTGAAAAATTACTTTTCCAAATTATGTTAACATCATTTTCTTTTGCAAGTGGGTTGAAAAATATAGTACAACCACTATCAAAATCTTTAAAATGTTTTCGAAATTTTGTTTAAGATAATTTTAAATTCATAGCACTAAAATTCTTCAAAGCTCATTTCAAAATTATCCTTGAAAATCATTTTACAAAAGTACTTTCCAAACCATTATCATGATATTTTTGAAAACACCTAACTATTTTTCAAAAATATTTAAACTTTAAAACTTTATAGTTAGTTTTGTAAAAGTTTGCTTGCAAATCTAGTATAAAACTTCTAAAACCTTCCTTGCACAAATTACTTTGGAAAGTTTTTTTTAAGGTTTATAACATTGTTAACTCCTTTCCCCAGTAATCCTAAAAGTTTCTCTTGCGTTTAAAATTGTTTTTATTCTCACTGATAGTTTTACTCTTATTTGTCATTTATCTACTCATGTTTTTTTATGAATGTTAAATGGGGAGAGTTAGGGGTTAAGTTAGAAAACAAACGAAAATCAGAATAACTTAACCCTAAAAATGATAAAGAGAACGAAACTAACTAACTCATTTTTTTTGTTGCTTCTCTTAGAACATTTTGTGTGTATTTGTTGTATATTTTTCTTAACTTAACTCAGTTTGTCATTGCATCAAAAAGGAGGAGATTGTTGGTGCAGTTTGTACTAACGATCTAACTCATGTTTTAATAAATGACAAGTGAGTTAAGTTAGGTGTTTTGTGATCTAATTGCATTACCAAGTGTGCAGGAATTGACAAGTCCAATAGACATGACACCAGCCTAAAATTCAGCTAGGTCCACGGGACTGGATAACTGGTGCGAAGTCTAGATAGGTTAATGGGATTACTAGATATCTGGCAGGAAGTCCGGTTGGATCTGTAGGACCAGACAACTAGCAGAAGTCCAGTTGGGTTTGCGGACCAAACAATTGGAACAAACTGCAAGATGGTAAGTAAAGGTAAGTCACTGGAGGAGAGTGACTTTGTGAGGGCGCGTCCTGGTTGAGGGACAGTAGGTGTCGATCCAGGTTAGGTCTATTTTAGATCCCTAATATGAGACCTTGACTAATTTTTAGTCCTAGGAGGACATGAACTAATTGCTACTTCTTATTTTTCATTGTGCTAACTTTGTTTTGCAGGTTAGATGTTTTAGTTTTGGACTAACACAACTTGCAGGGTAAAAGGAGCAAAAAGCCTTTGGATGAATAGTACTTGAAGGCGCCTTCAATGGCTATGGAAGACTCCTTCACACTGTTCATGAAAGGCACTTTTAATGGCTTAAAGGTACCTTCCGTAAGATAGAATTCAAACCTCGTCGCAGATAGAAACCAGGCTATTCAGGATTAGATTTCTCGGGTTGGAGGCACCTTCAATGGCTATGGAAGGCGCCATCCAAGCTTTTTATAAGGATGCTCAACCAAAACTTCAAATACAACACTCATACGAGCTTCTACGCATCCAAATGGCTTTCCGACTGCTCTGGGCTCCTGGTGCGACTCTGCTGCGAAACTGATGCAACTACTGCTCCGAGGATTTTCAATCGTGGCCAGCAGACCGACACATGAGCTCTCTCACATTAAATTGTTGGTAACGAAATTATTTCCTTGTACTTAATTACTGCAAAAGAACAAGTGCAGTGTGTTGCACTTGTTCTAACTTTCTTTGTACTCAATTTTCTCTTCCGGAGGTACCGGAGGATGTATTTTAGTGGATTACCCATCGATAGATCCACGGGACCTAGGTCTTGGAGTAGGAGTCAACGAAGGCTCTGAACCAAGTAAATTGTTTGTGTTCGTATTGTTTTGTCGCTTATTCTCCGTTGTGCTCATACTTTGATTTGAAAATCTAAAAGATCGATTTTTAAAAACCACGTGATTAACCCCCCCCCCCCCGGAACCAACAAGCACCTCCAAAAATAATAAGTTATCCAGCTGGGTAATTAGGACTAGCATAAATAGGGATAAAAGTTTAACATGATAAATGGTACTGGAAAAGTTTTGGATGATAGTAGGTTAGGAAAGCTCTGCCTATGTATGTCTAAGAAGATATAGCTTCGATTTGATACAATTAGCTTAGTGGAACTAACTAAAGTTATCCCTTATTAATCTTAATTGGTTAGACCAAAGTTTTATATTAAGTTTAGTGGATAGGACTATTTGGAAAATTTTGAAGGCGTGGTTACTCTAAAAATGTCCAGGTAACTCACTACAACTTAGACGTTTATACAAAAAAAATATCTGTTTGTTGAACTTAAAGCTAAACTTGGATCTAACACAAATTAAACCAAACTCTGAAATTCAACTTAACTCATCTCACAAAATTATAGGATTCCTTAATTTAAAATATAGATCAGGTGAGATGAATAAGGTTCAAATTAAATTAAATTTAAATTTAAATTAAATTCAAATTAGTTAAATTAAAATTAAAATTAAAATTAAAATTAAATAAAATAAAATTAAATTAATTCACTTTAATTCAAATTAAGTTAAACTAAGTTCACAGTTGAGCTAAAAAAAAAATCTTCCTACACTTTGTAGGAATCCAAATGGATATTAGATAGTGGTTGCTCCCGACACATGACCGAGGATCAAGCAATGTTCACAAAATTAACCTTTAAAAGACTAAGAATAGTTGCCTTTGGAAACACAGACAAATTGAAGATAATTGGAATAGGTAACATTGAACTAGAATCTAACTTCATTATCATAAAGTACTAGTTATTGAAAATTTCAAATTTAACCTACCCAATATTAGTCAATTGTGTGATTTATAGTATAAGGTTAGGTTTACATCCACTGAATATTTGATTAAACATATGAAAGACCATACAATAAAATTAAAAGGACATAGGAATAATAACATTTACACAATTAACCTAGATAGTTCCTCACTTAAGTGTCACCTGACACAAAAAGAGGAAACCTGGTTATGACATAGGAGAATGCCCCACACTAACTTTAGAAACCTCACCAAATTAAATATCTTAGTTAGACTATTAAAACTATCCAACTTAGACTCAACAATTTGTAATGCTTGTCAATAAGAAAAACTAACCAAATCAACCCACAAACTGACTAATCAAATTTAAACTAATTCAATACTTGAATTATTATACTTAGATTTATTTGACTCACATGGGATTAAATCTATTAATGAAAATTTATACTATAATAATAATTAATAATTACTCAAGATTCACTTCGGTAAAATTCTTAAAAAATAAAGTTGGCATAGGAGGTCAGGGGACCAAATCTTTGGCACAAGAAGAGCCCTTGCAGGTTAGAAGACCAGATGTAAGGCAAAAGAAGTCTAGGGAGGTTGAGAACTAGAATCTTGGTGAGGTAATGTGGTGAGGCAATTGATAATTAGCGTAAGCAAGTGTGTTAATTGATTAATAAAAATGCCTAATCAATTAAAAAGGTGTTAAGCGATTGAGCCAATCTCTTAACAAACCTTCTATTTGAAACAGAAGGTTTCCTAATTGATTTATGTAATCGATTAGGACTCAGTAAGCGATTAGCTCAATCACTTATGGTGTCTTTTGCTTCAAACAAAATGTTTCTATTCAAAGCTTAAGCAATTAGCTCAATCGTTTACGGGACATTCTACTCGAAACAAAATAATCTCTAATCGATTGAGATAATTGATTAGGGTAGGCAATTTGGAAGAGTCACATAAATGAAACACGCACCAAATCGACTACTCTAATCAATTAACGATGGGTAATCAATCAAGGTTAATTCTTAATTGATTAATACTCACAAAATGGCAAGAAAAATGGCTCCTTCTCGAAAGGTTTAAAAAGACTCGACGAGCCTATTTTGGGTACTATTCAATTGTGCTCCAGTATTCTCGATTCTTGATTGCTCACCTGCGCTCAAGCTCAAGCTCAAGTTTATGCATTTACGCTTTCACTAGTGCTACAATCTAAATCCACTCAAAGAAGAAGAAGGTGTACTCAAAACCCTAATCTCTTGTCTTCCTTTTCCTTGTGAGGTAATCTCCTGTTAAGAGAGAGCTGTGGATTATTGTGTGAAGTTTCTCCACCTTCGGTATTGATACGAGAAGGAGAAGTTTCATAGTGAAAAGTGTGATCATGGTGTGGATCCTTGGATTAGTCACCTCAAGGAGGTGGATACTAAGTAACTACAAGGTGTTAGCATTGCCTTCAAGTTAGTTTCTGCTGTGCAAAATCAAGTCAACGAAGAAATCGAAGTGAGTCATTCACCCCCCTAGCTCAACCGGTCCTAACAATAATCTTTGGATCGACAAAATAAAACTTTCTACATGAATTTAGTGATCCTAATGGAACACCAATAGACCTAAAGTATTATAAAAGTGTCATAGGTAGTCTGTTATACCTAACTACAAGCCAACCTGACATACTATTTGCAGTTAGTATATGCACTAAATATCAAATCTGTACTAAGGAGTACCATCTCAAACTTGTTAAATGAATTTTTAAATATCTAAAAGGTACACAAAATATAGGAATGTGGTACTCTAAGACAACTAACTTTGACCTTTTAGGATATTCTGACTCAAACTATGTTGGGTCTAAATTAGATAGAAAATATATAAGTGGTGAATGTCAATTACTTGGACTATCACTTGTCAACTGATTTAGTAGAAAACAACATTATGTTGCTTTATCTATAACTGAGGTAGAATATATAGCTATGAGTGAGTATGTAGCACAATTATTATGGATGATGCACACATTACAAGACTTTAACTTAAATTATAAACATACAAAAATCTTTATTGATAACATAAGTTCAATAAACTTAACCAAAAATCCAGTGCATCATTCAAGAACCAAATACATAGAGGTTAAACACCATGTTGTAAGAGATCATGTAGCTAAAGGCGATATTGAACTCAACTATATTGAGTCAAAATCGAATTTGGCTGGCATATTTACTAAGTCATTATCAGAACTTGAATTTAGCAACTTACAACCAAAATTAGGAATGTGTACGATAGATTAGGACTGCTATCTTCAAAATAATTTTTAAATGATTTGTAAATTCTAGGAAAATTATTTACTTATATTTTCTAAAAATTTTCATTTCCTTAGTATTTCAAAATTAATATTGGCCTTAGACTAGATTAAATCCATAGAAAACATGTTCCTATAGATCTAGGTATCGAGCATCTCATAAATACACTAGGTCTACCTTGATTCTGTATTCAAAAACTTAGAATGACGTGAGATACATAGACCTATTACCTGGACTTCAAATGCTTATATCAGTACATCAATAAAAGTCTGGGCGAAAAATACTAAAATTATAGTGATCAGGTTAAGTAATTCATTTTAGTTAAACACTAAATGAATATATTTACTTAACTTGACTAACCAATTGAACATTGTTATCTTATGATAATTATTTAGTAATTAATGGTTAAACATTTAAAATTTTTAAATGAAGTATTTTTTTAATATATCAGGTTAAGGGGGAGGATATTTGAAAATTATTTTTAAAATAATTTATTTCCTTTCCTAATACATATTTCAAAAATCACTTTCAAAATTACTTTTAAAAATATTTTTCAAATACTTGATTTGCAAAAAGTCTTTTTTAAATATGTGTTTTTCTACTTGAAAAATCTATCTTTGAAAATACTTCCAAAATTATTTTACTTAGATAAATTCCTTGCAAACTTTTTAAAGAGAAGTTTCAACAATTGAAATTTGAGAAGTACTTTTTAAACAAATTATATTTTTAATAAATATTTAAAAATCTTCTTTTTCTACAATTTTTTTTTTTATAAAATGGTGTGTTTTGCAAAGTCAAAATATTGAAAACCTTTTGAAAAATCAAAAAATTTCTGTCAAAATATTTTAAAAATTATTTTTCAAATACTTTGAAAAGTTTAAGAATTATATTAACACCTCCCTCCCACAAAACTTGCAAATTATTTATAAGTTCTATATTTACTAGAGTTTTGACACAATTTTTAATTTACTATGTTTATATGCATTATTTTTTATGAATGTCAAGGGGGAGAATAAGAGTTAAGTAAGAAAAAGAAAGGGTTAAGTGAGAAAAAGATAAAAATCATAACCCTAAAATGATCAAAAGAATAAAATAAAATTTTAAGTTCTCTTGAATTATATCATTACTATTTCATTCTTGCATATATTTTAATAACTATAACCGAGGTTATTATTGCATCAAAAAGGAGAAGATTGTTAGTGCAATTTGCATTAACGATCTAATTCAAGTTTTGATAAATAATAAGTGAGTTAAGTTAGGTGTTATCGTGATCTAATCTTGTTACCGAGTGTGCAGGGTTGACTAACTTGATGGGTCAAGAGGACTTGACATCAAGTAGGAAGTCTAGTAGAAATGTGTGATTCTCGAGTGGTGAAATCCAATTGTGGGATTCTGGCAGGAGGAAGTCTGGACGTGTCATTCCGGCAGGAGATTGGGATGTTTGATTCCCGACAGGAGGAAGTCCAAATGTATGATTCAAGTAAGAAAATTTGGTGAGTCAGATCGACGTCAAGGAGGAACTTAAGACATGGTAAGTGAAAGTAAGTCACTGGAGGAGAATGACTATGTGAGGACACGTTCCGGTTGAGGGAACAACGGACCTTGGTCCAATTTAGGTTTATTTCGGAAACCTAAATTGAGACCTTGATTAAATCTTGATCTAGAGAATAAGATCTAAATCATAAATTAATCATATTATCATTAAGGCTCCGAGCCACTAAAATCGAACTTATTCTTTTATTTGTTTTTTTTTTTAATTTTTATATTTTTTCCGTTCTATATTTTGATTTCAAACAAGTTTATGAAAATCATATATACAATTCATCTCCTTTCTACGTGTGTTTCAATCAGCATGTTGTATGTAAGTATATGGATTTATAGAAATTCTATATTCTTAAATTTGAAATAATTATTTTTGAGTGTTTATTGGCTTAAATTGCAAATATTTTAATTTTGAGATATTTTTTAAGAGATTATCGTGCTTTAATTTTGAGTTTAATGGATCCAGTTTTTTCATTAAAAACTATCCATTTACATTAGAACATATGTTAATTTGGTCGTTTAACTAAGGTTTGCAAATTAACAGATAGAATCAACTGTTGACTGAATTTTTAAAATCGAAAAAATCGGATGGATTAATTAATCAAATTAATTGAAATTTTAAAACTAAATTAATTAAATTTAAATTTTATTTAATTAATTATATGTTTTAATAAAAAACAATTAAATTAATATTTTTGTTATTCGGTTTAATAGAATTATAAATTTTAAAATTAAAATCAAATCGAATTAATTAAAAATCAAATATAATATTTTTTTTAAAAAAAAGGAAACCGAATTAATCAAACCATTAATAATTTGATTTTATTAAATTTTTACTCTATAATGGACAACACTCTTAAAATATCTATCTAATTAATCTCTCTTTAAATTAATTAAAAAATAATCCAAAATTTAAAATACAAAAAACTAATCCGACATTTAAAATACAAAAAACTAATCCGAAATTTAAATTATCAGTTTCATAAAAATAATCCGAAATTTAAAAAGATATTTTTTTATTTGAAAGTTTATCTAAATTTGTTTATTTAAAATTATTATCGATTTAGCTGTTGACTTTTCAAATGAAATAAAAAAGATAAGATAACATTTCAGCAAAAATAACTAAAAAAAAATTTATAGAAGTTGAGGTATGTGATTTAATTTACGGTTCAGCATTTATACTTTATGTCTGTTGTTAGTATTGTTGATGGTAGATAATGAAATTTGAGGATCAAATTTTTATTAGTGGGGGAGAATGTAAAATACCAAAAAATGGACGAATATTATTAAGGGAATTTTCCGGAATTTTTGAAAAAATTTCGGGAATTTTTTGAAGTTCGTATGGACGAGTTTACGGGGATAAAAAACGAGGCCGGGAAAAGCCTGTTTAGGCTACCCTGTTTTAATGAGGAAAAGTTTTAATTTCTTTTCCCTTTTTCCTTTTTCTTTTTCTTGTTTTTCGTCGTTCCTTTTCCCTCTTCCTCGCGCACCGAGCCGCACTTCTTCCCCCGCCCGACGCCGTGCCCTAACTGCACACACGGCGGTTTCCTTCTTCCCCGAGTGCACAAAACTTGTGCCAACACTTCTTCTACTTCATCTCCTTCTCCCCTCCTCTGGTCCGATGAGTCACCGCCGGCCACCTCTGCCCTAGCCTCTTCACCGCTGCACACTGCCGCCCCCAATTGCTGTGCCCTAGGTCTTTGCCGCTGGCCACCGCGAGTTCTAGCCGTCTTCACGGCTGTATTTCCCTCTTCTGTGCTCAGCACTAGCTGCCCATCGGCGCTCGTCTTCCCTTTGCTGCGGAGATCCCCACGCCACCGCCACTTTTTCTTCTCTTCTTCTCCTCTGCTGACGCCGATCACCTTTTGCTACCCTAGCGCTGGCAGCCAACCAATATGCCTACACGGGTTCTCTGTGCCACTGTCCCCTTTGTGACACACTACCTTCCACGGGCTGATCTGTGGCCAAGCGAAAGAAGTCGCCAATCTAGCCTCAAGACCAGCGTTGGATTCTCAGCCTCAGGTTGCTGTAAAGTTGCCGACAGTGAGTAATGTGATCAGACCACAAGGTGAGCCTTGATTTGGTCTTGCATGGTTGAGTATGTACACACTGTGAATTAGACATTTGTTTTGTCCAGGTGCTGATTTGGAAGGGTTGACTTGCTAGGCAACGGCTCCACCTCGCTCCGGATAGGATTATTGGTAGCAACTTCGCCTACTGTGCTGCAACAGCGAATCTTCTCCAGCTGTGATTTGAGGTGAAAATGTAGGATTTTGACACATGTTTTAGGTATGAATTGATACGTACCTAATTTGGTTATAGGGTGATTTAGGTATGTTATGTTATAATACATGATAAATTATAGTCATGTTTCGAATTTGATATTAGTTAGGTATGATCATTTTTGTTGTAGATAAATTATGTTCGATGGTTGTGTTGATTTGGGTTAAGGAACTAACCCTAGTGGACCCACTGATTTTATTTAATTAGGGTTCGTTAATTGTGTTGTGTTAATTAGTTGGATCCAATTTAGAATTTTTTTTAATTGGATTTGGAATTTAGTTGGCTAATTGTTGTATGATATAATTAGCTAAACTAGACCTTTTGTTGATAACACAGGACTCTGATTCGAAACAGTATCTCGACGTCGAATTTGGACCAGATACGATTCTTCCTTATTGGAGGCGGGTACTTTGACTTATGTTTTTTGATATGCATAATAATGTGTTTAACATATAGCATGATTGTGTTTTCCATTTGTTTCGGTTGGTCACTACATGACTTATTATATGTTTGCTTGTTTACTCGTTATGCACTGCATGTTACCATTTACCTGATCATACATGCTTTAGGTAGTGACCCAACCATATGTTACATTATGTTCAGGACCTAGGGTTTATTTGATACCCTATCTGTTTGTGTACCTTCCATCTGATACATTGACTTGTGGTACACCTTTTATTTATGTATGGATCTTGCTATGCTATTCATGATATTGCCATGTTTAGAGTCATGCATCATCTTGCATGATTGCATGCTGTGCGATTGTCTGCTCCATTATTGTGAGCGCATCGCCAGTTACATGTATCTGCACACACCACCACTCATGGGTTAGTGATATATCAGACAGGTGTGTGGCAGTTCTGCTGTTTGGCTCCGTTGGTCTGGTGACTCAGCGTGGTAGACGGCAGACAGTTCCGCTCTGTTTGGCTTCGTTGGTTTAGTGTAGCAGCATTGTAGCCGGTAGGCAGTTGGACTTTGTTTGGCTCCGTTGGTCCGCTCATGGGTAGTGTGATTCAGCGTAGTAGCCGGCAGAGAGTCCTCCCCGTTATCGTGTACCGGGAGATGAGAGCATTGCGCTCCCCCATTTATTATTTCGGGGTAGGAGTATGTGTATACTCCGACAGCATCCCGTCCACTCGGTCACTCATCAGGAGCAGTGATGTCAGAGTGCACGGTTGTCACAGCCCTACCCACTCAGACTCACCATTGTGTGTGAGATGACTGACTGGCGTCAGGGGTGACCATGTCATTGGCATCATATGCATGATGCATTTATTGTTTGTGTTTGCTGTATTTACTTGCTGCATTTATTTGGATGCATATGATTGACATGCATACAGGGTTATGACACTCTCGGTCTGACGACCCAGTTATCTTTATACCTTGGTCCTGGTTAGTACAGTTTCTCCTATTTTTGTTTCAGTTGCATTTATTCTTCTCGTATTCAAGAGACTGTACGCATGATTAGTGTTGTCTGTTATTTACATTATTATGCATATCAGTTGTACCTGCTGAGTGTTGGACTCACCCCGCCTCCATTGTTGTTATATTTTCATGTTGAGGCTGTCCGGAGCAGTTCCAGTCACTAGTCCCCATCTGCACGTAGTGCTAGTCCCCTGCTGGTCTTGAGTTGTTATTTTATCTTAGTTTCTCTATCAGACATTGTTTTTAGTCTTGTATTGTTTTACTTATAGATATTGTATGGATTTTTATCGTTTGATGGATTTTTGGTATGATTTGGATTTATTCTATTACATGCCTGCCTGGACGGCAGAAGATGTGAGTTCATCGGATTTGAGCTTTACGAATGTAGTTGAGTAGGATTGATTTTGAGTCATGGTATTACTGCTTTGGTTTGCTTATATTTATATAACTGCGTGGTGATGGTTTATTTACATGTTATTATTCCAGCCGCATGTGGCTGAGGTATATAGTGATTGTAGAAAGTTTCAAATTGTCCGCCGTACAGGGGAGGTGCTGTCGAAATTTCTTCGGACAGGGACTCCTCCGGGGCGTGACAGCCTGTCTGCCCGCTCGATCAACCTTTCTGCCCGGTCGGCCTTTCTGATCTGCTGCGCCCGCACGTACTGCTCAGTCGATCAACCCGTTCTATCAACACTGTGCAGACTACCTTCATCACCTGGCAGAAACCAGCCCCTGCTGGCAGATCCGCTCAGGTCATCTCTATTGTAAGTTGAATTTAAATTTTGTGTAATTTTAAATTCAGCTAAGTCTCCAAAATCTTCGACAACAGATTATTTTCTCTAACATATATCAAGTACGATAGAGTTTTGAGGAGAAGATATGACATGCGAGATAAGATTGATCATATTATTTTGTCAGAGATAGATGATAGATACGACATGCGAGATAGATATGACATGCGGACTAAGCTTGGCGCTACCGTAAAGATAAAAGATGACTTGGAACGCTAAACAAAGACCAAGGCTAAAGCCTAAGATAAAGACAGCACAAACTGATTTACAGATGGTCAATTGAATAGCACAATTACAGAATTAACATGGGTAACAACTCGGCCAGATGGGCTTTCATTAGTACATGATCTAACTGTAGTGTGCATATGGCTGTGACTCAGAGAGAACAACACAATCTATACAGCCATGTTCCTACCTCATCAATCAAAACATTATGCAGTTCAAGCAAACTGACAGCACAAAAATATGTTATTTGAAGTGTACCTTGCCTTTCTCAATGCCCTCCCGAGCTAAAGACACAAGCGCCTGGAAATATCGGTCAGGGTCCCCACTGTCTTCAAATTCCTGAAAGATAATCAATTATTAACTAGAATATCACCAAAAGGTAACCTTGCACTCATGCAGTTGAGCCGATTAATTAACCACTTTACATCTAGTAGGATGCACACCGACCGTACAATAGAGGCGTCCTTCATAACATGAGCGGTAGCCAATCTTAGTAAACATTAAAACAAACAACTAATGTGCATTCGCATTGCTCAAATAGACACTCAGGGAAGGAAAAACGATCCAACCATCAGTTTCTGCGATAGCGAGGGCCTCCTTTGATTCATGAAGTGATCCCCCTGTGACCTACCACGAAAGGGAATGGCCCAAAAATTTTTTTAAAAAAAAAAATGAACTTTTTTTTTATTTGCGAACACAAGTAAATACAGTACACGAAAGAAGAAGCATCACAATGATTCGATCGACTCCGGCGCTCCACGCACGAGCTAACACGGTGGGGATATCAGCGGCGTGGCACTGCCGGCCATTGTAGATCCCTTTAAACATGCTGTCTGCAGGAGAACCGAAAGCTTGAGTGCGAAAGCAACAAAAAGGTGTGGTGATTTTTACCACATTGAGGAAGGTATTGAACCTGTGAAGTTGACGGCTATGTCTGCTTTGCGTCTCGATCGATTCCGACGACAGGAAAGGGGAGACGTTAGTAAAAATTGAGTAAAAAAGATTGATCGATCCTCTGGAACCGAAAGAAGAGTTTGGGAAGCGGACTTGCCGATCATCCTGACGGAGGAAGACATCGACGCCGTGGCGAATTGCAAGGAATCGAAGAGTAGAAGTCGGCGAGATGGATTCCGTCGAGTTTAAGCTTCTGCGGTTTGAAGTTGGGCGAAACTGTAGGATTTTCCATCGAATTTTTAAATTAATTTAATTATGTAAAATATTTGAAAAGGTTTAGGTTAGGTTAGTCGAGTCATTCAAATGGATCAAACGAGTTAAGCTAGATGAGTAGTAAGATAGGTAAGCGAATTGATCTAGCCTAATGAGTCTGGAGCTATCTGGTTGGGCAAGTTCATCAAACAATTTAGGCTAGTGAATTGATCTGGTTTAACAAGATGAGTTATCCGATTGTGGAACACGTCGTGCTGATAGCAATTCGATAATTAATCAGATCATAAACACTATTAAAATATCTATCTAATTAATTTCTTCATTAGTTAATAATTATCTCTTGAAATTATCTAAAAATATATAAATATTATAAAAATACTAATACATAGCTACTACACAATTTATCTCTCTTTAAGTTAATTAAAAATAATAATCGCACTAATTATGTTTTATATCGCTTTCATACAAAAATAATCCGAAATTTAAAAGGTTATTTTTTATTCGAAAGTTTATCCCAAAAAATAATTTAAAATTATTTTTATATAAAACTGATGATTATCGATTCATTTGTTGAATTTTCAAAATAAAAAAGATAAGACACGAAGAATATTTCAGCAAAAATATCAAAAAAAAAAAAAAGAAATAACTTTTAAAAAAATTTAATATGTGATTTTTTTTCAATTCATGTAAGGAAATTAGATGTGAATTTTTTCAAATCAACCGACTGAATTTTTAAATAAATTGGACTAATTAAATATAATTTAATTAACTAAAATTTTAAAACTAAATTAATTAAATTTAATTTTTATTTATTTAATTATATTTTTTAATAAAAAAATAATTAAATAAATATTCTTATTATTTAGTTTAATAGAGTTACGAATTTTAAAATTGAAAAAATTAAACATAATTTTTTAAAAAAAAAACAGAAACCGAATTAATCTGTTAATTAAATTTTATAAAAATTTTACTCCATAATTGATCAGATCTCTTCAAATATCTATTTAATAAATATCTCTTTAAATTAATTAATTAAAAAATAATAATCACAGGAATTATGCTATATATCACTTTCATAAAAAATAATCCGAAAATTAAAAAGATATTTTTTATTTGAAAGTTTATTCAAATTTGTTTATTTAAAATTATTATTGATTTAAAATGCTTATATCAGTATATCAATAAAAGTCTGGGCAAAAAATACTAAAATTACAGTGATCAGGTTAAGTAATTCATTTTAGTTAAACACTAAATGAATATATTTACTTAACTTGACTAACCAATTGAACATTGTTATATAGTTAGTTAATAATTAATGATTAAACATTTAAAATTTTTAAATGAACTATTTTTTTAATATATTAGGTTAAGGGGGAGGATATTTGAAAATGATTTTTAAAATAATTTATTTCCTTTCCTAATACATATTTCAAAAATCACTTTCAAAATTACTTTTAAAAATATTTTTCAAATACTTGATTTGCAAAAAGTCTTTTTTAAATATGTGTTTTTCTACTTGAAAAATCTATCTTTGAAAATACTTCCAAAATTATTTTACTTAGATAAATTCCTCGCAAACTTTTTAAAGAGAAGTTTCAACAATTGAAATTTCAAAAGTACTTTTTAAACAAATTATATTTTTAATAAATATTTTAAAATCTTCTTTTTCTACAATTTTTTTTTATAAAGTGGTGTGTTTTGCAAAGCCAAAATATTGAAAACCTTTTGAAAAATCAAAAAAAAAAAACTGTCAAAATATTTTGAAAATTATTTTTCAAATACTTTGAAAAGTTTAAGAATTATATTAACTCCTCCTTCCCACAAAACTTGTAAATTATTTATAAGTTCTATACTTACTAGAGTTTTGACACAATTTTTAATTTACTGTTTATATGCATTATTTTTTTATAAATGTCAAGGGGAGAATAAGAGTTAAGTAAGAAAAAGGAAGGATTAAGTGAGAAAAAGATAAAAATCATAACCCTAAAATGATCAAAAGAATAAAATAAAATTTTAAATTACTTAATTTTAAGAAATTTAAATTATTTAATTTTAAGTTCTCTTGAATTATATCATTACTATTTCATTCTTGCATATATTTTAGTAACTCTAACCGAGGTTGTTATTTCATCAAAAAGGAGAAGATTGTTAATGCAATTTGCATTAACGATCTAATTCAAGTTTTGACGAATAATAAGTGAGTTAAGTTAGGTGTTATCGTGATCTAATCTTGTTACTGAGTGTGCAGGGTTGACTAACTTGATGGGTCAAGAGGACTTGACATCAAGTAGGAAGTCTAGTCGAAATGTGTGATTCTCGAGTGGCGAAATCCAGTTGTGGGATTCTGGCAGGAGGAAGTCTGGACGTGTCATTCCGACAGGAGATTGGGATGTTTGATTCCCGACAGGAGGAAGTCCAGATGTATGATTCAGGCAAGAAAATTTGGTGGGTCAGATCTGTTAGGACCAAAAGTAGCTAGAGGGGGGGGGGGTGAATAGCTCGTCGCGTTCGCTCGGTGTTCGGCGTTGCTTGGCGTTGCTTGGCTTTGCTTGTTTCTTCAAGAATATGCAGCGGAAAATACAGAAACAAATGCAACAACGCTAACACGGTTGGTTTACTTGGTATCCACCTCACAAGAGGTGACTAATCCAAGGATCCACACCAACGCACACACCCTCCACTATGAATAACACTCCTTTATGGTAACTACCAAAGGCGGAGAAGCCCTACAACACTCTCAATACAAGAAGAAGAAAGGGAAATACAAGTTAAGCAAAAGCTTACAAGATGTGCCGTAAAAACCCTAACCCTAACTTCTTCCTCTTGCAATAGATCCGCCTCTTGACTTGGAAAGCCTCCAAGAACCTTCAAGAACTGGCGACCACGTGCTTGTAGAGAGCTGTGGAGGAGCTGGAATGAATCTGAGAAGAGCTCGTAAAGAGATGCCGAAGACCACGCTCGCCTGCGGCTTTAAACCCGACGCAACGGTCGGATCCCGATCGATTCGAATGTTCCGAATCGATCGGGGAGGCTTTGGATCGATCCACGGATCGATCCAGAGCGCCTCTGTGCTCAGGAAACGCGCCTGGATCGATCCACGGATCGATCCAGCGCTTATCGCGCGAAGCAGCATCGTCCCGATCGATCGGCTGATCGATCGGGACCTCTGGATCGATCCACGGATCGATCCAGAAGCTTTCTGTTCGCTGGGAAGAATCTAGATCGATCCACTGATCGATCCACAGCCTGGATCGATCCACGGATCGATCCAGCACTTGGTTTTTGCCCAAAACCAAGTCCCAAACCTCCCTAACCAACATCCGGTCAACCTTGACCTGTTGGTACATCATGCCAGGACTCCCCACCAAGTGTCCGGTCAATCCCTTTGACCCACTTGGACTTTTACTCGTCGTGCCAAGTATCCGGTCACTCCATTGACCTACTTGGACTTCCACCAGATGTCTGGTCATCTTGACTTCCTTCCTTGCCAAGTATCCAGTCAATCCTTTGACCTACTTGGACTTCCCAGCACCAGATGTCCGATCATCCTTGATCCATCTGGATTTTCCCTTGCCTGGCTTCACTCACCAGGGCTTTCACCTAGCTTCACTCACTAGGATTTTCCATCTGCCTAGCTTCACTCACTAGGACTTTCACCTGGCTTCACTCACCAGGGTTTCCATCTGCCTAGCTTCACTCACTAGGACTTTCTTCTGCCTGGCTTCACTCACCAGGACTTTTCTTCTGCCTAACATCCCAGTTAGGACTTCCCAGTCAAGTATCCAGTCAACCTTGACCTACTTGACTCTTCTTCAATCAATATTTTATTGTCAAACATCTAAACCCAAACCAAGACTCAGCTTGGTTACCCAGGTCAACCTTGACCTGAGGGATATTGCACCAACAATCTCCCCCTTTTTGATGTTTGACAATACCACAATAACACTTACAATCCCATATGTAAGTTAGGCTAATCCCATAGCCTCCTTCTTCATGCCACTAGGTAATGAAAGCATAAATTAAGCTCTTCATTCTCCCCCTAAGAGGGCAAACTCCCTCTAGGTAATGAAAGCCTAACTTACTCCCTTTCATGAGTCCTTTCATTCTCCCCCTATGACCTTCCCATAGGTAATGAAGGACTAAGCTTAACCATACATTCTCCCCCTATTGGCACACATCAACCCATCGTTGGACACACATCAACCGATGCTCCAATTCTGGGCACACTTCAACAAATCCATTTGTTGAAGACTCTCCCCCTGAAGAGTTGCTCATCGTTGTTCACAACATCACTCGTTGTGATCAACACGATAATGAGGTCCCATACCCTTCATTTATCCTTAACTTCTCCCTCAATGTAGACAACTACCCAACCTTGAGCATTATCTACCACATGAGTGTCCACTTGAAATAATGAGGATATCCACTCCCCATTTCTCCCCATTTCAAGTTTAAATGCTCAACCTTGAGCAAGTTCACAACAGAAGGTTAACCACCTTCCAAGGTTCATGAAAAATAATTTTCATGTCTTTAAAGAGTCCCTCCCCCTAAAGACATGGTGGTAACTTCTGTCATTGCACCAACAATGACTTGGAATCCCTAAACCATTAGGAAACCCAAATGTGGAAGTTTTGAGGTTCAAATATTCAAAATTTGAAACAACCTCAACCTAAACTTCTACTTAGTCTTCGTTAACCAATCCATCCTTGTTTTCAACATGAAAACATCCTTTGTATGTATACAAATGTATTTAAAGGGTTTGGAATGGTTACCTAGACTCAAAGAGGTTCAAAGATGCTGAAATCAGGCCTTCCCAGCCAAAATCAGCAACTTGGATCGATTGGAGTTGGGTTCCAATCGATTGAACCTTTCTGAATCGATCCACGGATCGATTCAGACTCCTGATCGATCGGCTGATCGATCCAGCTTTCGTGAAATGCCGTTGAATCGATCCATGGATCGATTCAGAACTCAATCGATCCATGGATCGATCGAGACTTGATAGTTGCTGAAATTCTATTTCAGTCAACTTCAGAAACCCCTAGAAAATTCTACAAAAATCCAAAAATTATGAAATTTCGTGTAGACATTATTTAGGGCATACTTAATCATGGAAAAATAGTTTTCTATGAAAATACATCATATTTTCAAAGATTGACACAAACTTGAAAACTTACAAAAACTTTAGTGTTTTTCTTCAAGTTTGTGTCTAACTATTCAATGATGATTACTATCAAAAGATAGCCTTCACCAAGGTTTTCCAAAAACATTTTAAAAACATTTTCAAAACCAATATCCCATCATGTTCCTTGGGCATAATGCACATGACTTGTACATTAGCTTTCCCAATGATGGGAAAACACATAACTTTGTGTTTTGATGAACCTAAAACTCAAAAGAATGCACTAAATCAACATCTTGAGTTTGTTCATCATCCTAACATCTCACTTGTATCTAATGTGCACTAAAACACATATAAGTCACCTTATAGTCTTTGTGAGATGTAGATTTTGGTTTTGCCCTATTCTAGGGATCATGCATATCTATCTAGGCATTTTAGAAATGTTAGACATCCACCTAGGATGTCACTTGTCAATAAGTGTCGTTAAATGCCATTCGTCCTTAATTACAAGGAATTAAACTTAATGCATGATTATGTTATGGCATACATCAAAATAAAATAGCTTTCAAAAGAAGGATTTCTATAACTACACGATGTATGTATGGCATGACATGGTATTTTTGTATTTTTCATGATAAGTCATGAATGCAAAATCCAAATAAGATAAAATATGATGTCATGGCATATTATGAGCAAACAATCATGGCATGGTTTAGCATAAATAAAATATACCTAGATTACCTATCTAAGTATCATTAATCTTGGCTAATCCTAAAACTTAAACCCTAGATTGCCCTAAAGTGCTTCAAGAAAATGCCAAAGCCTAAGTTTGCATTTCTTATTCCCTTGATTAATTTATGCCAATTAAAATAAACATGTCCTCAAATGTTGGCATATTCCATTTTTCCTCAAGAGTAGCACTTTTAAATTTAAGGCCCGGATTGCCTTAAATTGCCTAAGAACATACCACAAACCCAACTTGATAGTTCTTATTAATTTTCCAATATGTGCCATTTAAGATAAAATCAATACTTCTTCAATTTGGCACATTTACTCTTTCAAGGAGTAATCATTAATTCCATTTCATTTTCAAAGGTTAACTAAAACCTTGAAAATGCTCCTTGAGTGTCAATTTCCTCAAAGTTGGGTTAACTACCCTTCTAATCGGAGTTGACACTCTCTAACTCATCTATGGGGTAGAGAAGATGCTCCTAGGAACCCAACACCTATTGGTGCTCCTTGGATGCTCTAGGTACTCACTAGGGATAACTTCCCTAGATACCTTCCTAGTGACCTTGTTGGGCCTCTTAGAAGCCTTGGTCACATTTTCTAGGTCAACTCTAGGGATAACCTCCCTTGTGACCTTGTTTGTGACTTTCTTAGACTTCTTAGAAGTCTTAGTCACATTTATTGCAAAAATACTCTTAGGGATGACTTCCCTAGTATTCTTGGCTTGACCACTAGACCTAGGGTTTGTTCCATAACTATATGGAACTCTATGGTAAGAGGGCACATCCTTCTTAGCCTTTGGTTTGTATCCCAAACCTCTATGGCCATTGGATGACTTTTGTACCCTAAACCTAGGTTATGCTCATTTTGCCCTAATAGGATATTTTCCATCCTTTTAGGGTCTTTTCCATTTTATCAAGTCTTGACCTCAAGACTTGATTTTCCATCACTAAGTCCTTAGTTTTTGGTTTTCCATTAAGTTCATGAGCATTTTTGTTTCTAGGCTTGTATCTTACATCCTTAGAGTTATCGCCTAGGTTTTTACCTACATTCCTAGCCTTAGGGATAGTAGTTTTGGCATGTAGGGCCACATGCTTTTCCTTAAAACCCTCATGCTTCCTATTCTTATGGTAAATCGCATTAAAATGATAAAAGTTAGAACCATCATGCTTTTTACCATAATGTAAAGGGGTAGGCTCAATAAATGTTACCTTCTTCTTTACCTTGGAGGCTCCCCCTTGCCTAGTGCCTCCTTGAGCCTTGACCACCTTCTTCCCCTTGGGGCATTGACTTCGGTAATGCCCCTTTTGATTGCAAGAGAAGCATATAATATGCTCCTTGCTCTTCTTTGTGTTGGGAATGATCTCCTTGGGCTTCGCCTTGCCCTTTTGTGCCACTTGGCCCTTCTTCTTGGCCAATTTAGGACACTTGCTCTTATAGTGCCCATGTTCCCTACACTCAAAACATATGATATGATTTTTATTATTAATTGAAATGTTTATACCTCTGCTTGCAGGGGTGGCATCTTTTTCTTTGGATCCGTAGGTAGAAGCTTCCTCTTGATCGGACCTTGATTCTCCTCCATTTGATTTTTCTTGACTTTTGGAGGTAGAAGCTTCTTCCTCCTCTTCTTCTCTTGACCCGGATGTAGAAGCTTCTTCTTCTTCTTGCTCCGGTGTCACCAAGGATTGCTCCCCCTCAATCTTAGAGGTGGAGGCTTCATCATCTTGAATGTGAAACAAGGAGTATGCTCCCTCCTCGTTCCCTTCGGTGCATTCCCTTGAGAATGAAGCTTCTTGGATTTCCTCTTCTTCGGAGGTTGAGTATCTCTCAACCTCGGAGTCCTCCTCTTGGTCTTGCTCCAAAGAATCACCCTCTCTGGATTCTTCATTATCTTGTACAGTGGAGGGGATCTCTTCATGAAGCTTAGCCAATTTGCTCCAAAGTTCCTTTGCATCTTCAAATTCTCCAATTTTGCAAAGAATGGTGCTTGGCAATAAATTGACCAAAAGCTTGGTCACTTTGTCATTTGCCTCGCACCTTTGGACTTGCTCCGGGCTCCATTTGCTTTTCTTTAGAACTTTGCCCTTTGAATTTCTTGGAGCCTTGAAACCTTCCATTAGAGCAAACCATTGCTCTATCTCCATCATCAAGAAATTTTCAATTCTTGATCTCCAAGAATCGAAGCTTGCCGATGTGTATGGTGGAGCCACCCTTGTGTCAAATCCAAGTCCATCTTGGAATTGCATCTTGAAGTTGAGCTTGATAAAATCTTAAACTTGAAGAATTTGCTCCAACTTCTTCACCCTCTAGCTTTTCTTGTTATGCTTGACCCTTCCGGCGATGATTCCGGTAAAGAGCGGCCTTTCTCTGATACCACTTGTTAGGACCAAAAGTAGCTAGAGGGGGGGGGGGGTGAATAGCTCGTCGCGTTCGCTCGGTGTTCGGCGTTGCTTGGCGTTGCTTGGCTTTGCTTGTTTCTTCAAGAATATGCAGCGGAAAATACAGAAACAAATGCAACAACGCTAACACGGTTGATTTACTTGGTATCCACCTCACAAGAGGTGACTAATCCAAGGATCCACACCAACGCACACACCCTCCACTATGAATAACACTCCTTTATGGTAACTACCAAAGGCGGAGAAGCCCTACAACACTCTCAATACAAGAAGAAGAAAGGGAAATACAAGTTAAGCAAAAGCTTACAAGATGTGCCGTAAAAACCCTAACCCTAACTTCTTCCTCTTGCAATAGATCCGCCTCTTGACTTGGAAAGCCTCCAAGAACCTTCAAGAACTGGCGACCACGTGCTTGTAGAGAGCTGTGGAGGAGCTGGAATGAATCTGAGAAGAGCTCGTAAAGAGATGCCGAAGACCACTCGCCTGCGGCTTTAAACCCGGCGCAGCGGTCAGATCCCGATCGATGAATGTTCCGAATCGATCGGGGGCTGGATCGATCCACGGATCGATCCAGCGCCTATGCTCAGAAGCGCGCTGGATCGATCCACGGATCGATCCGGCGCTTATCGCGCGACGATCGTCGAGCCGCGATCCGGGACCTGATCGATCCACGGATCGATCCGACTTTCTCTGGGAAGAATCTAGATCGATCCACCGATCGATCCACGGCGACTGGATCGATCCACGGATCGATCCGGCGCGATTTTGCCCAAACCAAGTTCCAAACCTCCCTAACCAACATCCGGTCAACCTTGACCTGTTGGTACATCATGCCTCGCATCTGGTCACTCCCTTGACCTGCCAGGACTCCCCACCAAGTGTCCGGTCAATCCCTTTGACCCACTTGGACTTTTACTCGTCGTGCCAAGTATCCGGTCACTCCATTGACCTACTTGGACTTCCACCAGATGTCTGGTCATCTTGACTTCCTTCCTTGCCAAGTATCCAGTCAATCCTTTGACCTACTTGGACTTCCCAGCACCAGATGTCCGATCATCCTTGATCCATCTGGATTTTCCCTTGCCTGGCTTCACTCACCAGGGCTTTCACCTAGCTTCACTCACTAGGATTTTCCATCTGCCTAGCTTCACTCACTAGGACTTTCACCTGGCTTCACTCACCAGGATTTCCATCTGCCTAGCTTCACTCACTAGGACTTTCACCTGGCTTCACTCACCAGGATTTCCATCTGCCTAACATCCCAGTTAGGACTTCCCAGTCAAGTATCCAGTCAACCTTGACCTACTTGACTCTTCTTCAATCAATATCTTATTGTCAAACATCTAAACCCAAACCAAGACTCAGCTTGGTTACCCAGGTCAACCTTGACCTGAGGGATATTGCACCAACAATCTCCCCCTTTTTGATGTTTGACAATACCACAATAACACTTACAATCCCATATGTAAGTTAGGCTAATCCCATAGCCTCCTTCTTCATGCCACTAGGTAATGAAAGCATAAATTAAGCTCTTCATTCTCCCCCTAAGAGGGCAAACTCCCTCTAGGTAATGAAAGCCTAACTTACTCCCTTTCATGAGTCCTTTCATTCTCCCCCTATGACCTTCCCATAGGTAATGAAGGACTAAGCTTAACCATACATTCTCCCCCTATTGGCACACATCAACCCATCGTTGGACACACATCAACCGATGCTCCAATTCTGGGCACACTTCAACAAATCCATTTGTTGAAGACTCTCCCCCTGAAGAGTTGCTCATCGTTGTTCACAACATCACTCGTTGTGATCAACACGATAATGAGGTCCCATACCCTTCATTTATCCTTAACTTCTCCCTCAATGTAGACAACTACCCAACCTTGAGCATTATCTACCACATGAGTGTCCACTTGAAATAATGAGGATATCCACTCCCCATTTCTCCCCATTTCAAGTTTAAATGCTCAACCTTGAGCAAGTTCACAGAAGGTTAACCACCTTCCAAGGTTCATGAAAAATAATTTTCATGTCTTTAAAGAGTCCCTCCCCCTAAAGACATGGTGGTAACTTCTGTCATTGCACCAACAATGACTTGGAATCCCTAAACCATTAGGAAACCCAAATGTGGAAGTTTTGAGGTTCAAATATTCAAAATTTGAAACAACCTCAACCTAAACTTCTACTTAGTCTTCGTTAACCAATCCATCCTTGTTTTCAACATGAAAACATCCTTTGTATGTATACAAATGTATTTAAAGGGTTTGGAATGGTTACCTAGACTCAAAGAGGTTCAAAGATGCTGAAATCAGGCCTTCCCCCAAAATCAGCATTGGATCGATTGAGTTGGGTTCCAATCGATTGAACCTTTCGAATCGATCCACGGATCGATTCAGACTCCTGATCGATCGGCTGATCGATCCAGCGAGCTTCTGCTCGCGAAATGCCGTTGAATCGATCCATGGATCGATTCAGAACTCAATCGATCCATGGATCGATCGAGTTGATAGTTGCTGAAATTCTATTTCAGTCAACTTGAAACCCTAGAAAATTCTACAAAAATCCAAAAATTATGAAATTTCGTGTAGACATTATTTAGGGCATACTTAATCATGGAAAAATAGTTTTCTATGAAAATACATCATATTTTCAAAGATTGACACAAACTTGAAAACTTACAAAAACTTTAGTGTTTTTCTTCAAGTTTGTGTCTAACTATTCAATGATGATTACTATCAAAAGATAGCCTTCACCAAGGTTTTCCAAAAACATTTTAAAAACATTTTCAAAACCAATATCCCATCATGTTCCTTGGGCATAATGCACATGACTTGTACATTAGCTTTCCCAATGATGGGAAAACACATAACTTTGTGTTTTGATGAACCTAAAACTCAAAAGAATGCACTAAATCAACATCTTGAGTTTGTTCATCATCCTAACATCTCACTTGTATCTAATGTGCACTAAAACACATATAAGTCACCTTATAGTCTTTGTGAGATGTAGATTTTGGTTTTGCCCTATTCTAGGGATCATGCATATCTATCTAGGCATTTTAGAAATGTTAGACATCCACCTAGGATGTCACTTGTCAATAAGTGTCGTTAAATGCCATTCGTCCTTAATTACAAGGAATTAAACTTAATGCATGATTATGTTATGGCATACATCAAAATAAAATAGCTTTCAAAAGAAGGATTTCTATAACTACACGATGTATGTATGGCATGACATGGTATTTTTGTATTTTTCATGATAAGTCATGAATGCAAAATCCAAATAAGATAAAATATGATGTCATGGCATATTATGAGCAAACAATCATGGCATGGTTTAGCATAAATAAAATATACCTAGATTACCTATCTAAGTATCATTAATCTTGGCTAATCCTAAAACTTAAACCCTAGATTGCCCTAAAGTGCTTCAAGAAAATGCCAAAGCCTAAGTTTGCATTTCTTATTCCCTTGATTAATTTATGCCAATTAAAATAAACATGTCCTCAAATGTTGGCATATTCCATTTTTCCTCAAGAGTAGCACTTTTAAATTTAAGGCCCGGATTGCCTTAAATTGCCTAAGAACATACCACAAACCCAACTTGATAGTTCTTATTAATTTTCCAATATGTGCCATTTAAGATAAAATCAATACTTCTTCAATTTGGCACATTTACTCTTTCAAGGAGTAATCATTAATTCCATTTCATTTTCAAAGGTTAACTAAAACCTTGAAAATGCTCCTTGAGTGTCAATTTCCTCAAAGTTGGGTTAACTACCCTTCTAATCGGAGTTGACACTCTCTAACTCATCTATGGGGTAGAGAAGATGCTCCTAGGAACCCAACACCTATTGGTGCTCCTTGGATGCTCTAGGTACTCACTAGGGATAACTTCCCTAGATACCTTCCTAGTGACCTTGTTGGGCCTCTTAGAAGCCTTGGTCACATTTTCTAGGTCAACTCTAGGAATAACCTCCCTTGTGACCTTGTTTGTGACTTTCTTAGACTTCTTAGAAGTCTTAGTCACATTTATTGCAAAAATACTCTTAGGGATGACTTCCCTAGTATTCTTGGCTTGACCACTAGACCTAGGGTTTGTTCCATAACTATATGGAACTCTATGGTAAGAGGGCACATCCTTCTTAGCCTTTGGTTTGTATCCCAAACCTCTATGGCCATTGGATGACTTTTGTACCCCTAAACCTAGGTTATGCTCATTTTGCCCTAATAGGATATTTTCCATCCTTTTTAGGGTCTTTTCCATTTTATCAAGTCTTGACCTCAAGACTTGATTTTCCATCACTAAGTCCTTAGTTTTGGTTTTCCATTAAGTTCATGAGCATTTTTGTTTCTAGGCTTGTATCTTACATCCTTAGAGTTATCGCCTAGGTTTTTACCTACATTCCTAGCCTTAGGGATAGTAGTTTTGGCATGTAGGGCCACATGCTTTTCCTTAAAACCCTCATGCTTCCTATTCTTATGGTAAATCGCATTAAAATGATAAAAGTTAGAACCATCATGCTTTTTACCATAATGTAAAGGGGTAGGCTCAATAAATGTTACCTTCTTCTTTACCTTGGAGGCTCCCCCTTGCCTAGTGCCTCCTTGAGCCTTGACCACCTTCTTCCCCTTGGGGCATTGACTTCGGTAATGCCCCTTTTGATTGCAAGAGAAGCATATAATATGCTCCTTGCTCTTCTTTGTGTTGGGAATGATCTCCTTGGGCTTCGCCTTGCCCTTTTGTGCCACTTGGCCCTTCTTCTTGGCCAATTTAGGACACTTGCTCTTATAGTGCCCATGTTCCCTACACTCAAAACATATGATATGATTTTTATTATTAATTGAAATGTTTATACCTCTGCTTGCAGGGGTGGCATCTTTTTCTTTGGATCCGTAGGTAGAAGCTTCCTCTTGATCGGACCTTGATTCTCCTCCATTTGATTTTTCTTGACTTTTGGAGGTAGAAGCTTCTTCCTCCTCTTCTTCTCTTGACCCGGATGTAGAAGCTTCTTCTTCTTCTTGCTCCGGTGTCACCAAGGATTGCTCCCCCTCAATCTTAGAGGTGGAGGCTTCATCATCTTGAATGTGAAACAAGGAGTATGCTCCCTCCTCGTTCCCTTCGGTGCATTCCCTTGAGAATGAAGCTTCTTGGATTTCCTCTTCTTCGGAGGTTGAGTATCTCTCAACCTCGGAGTCCTCCTCTTGGTCTTGCTCCAAAGAATCACCCTCTCTGGATTCTTCATTATCTTGTACAGTGGAGGGGATCTCTTCATGAAGCTTAGCCAATTTGCTCCAAAGTTCCTTTGCATCTTCAAATTCTCCAATTTTGCAAAGAATGGTGCTTGGCAATAAATTGACCAAAAGCTTGGTCACTTTGTCATTTGCCTCGCACCTTTGGACTTGCTCCGGGCTCCATTTGCTTTTCTTTAGAACTTTGCCCTTTGAATTTCTTGGAGCCTTGAAACCTTCCATTAGAGCAAACCATTGCTCTATCTCCATCATCAAGAAATTTTCAATTCTTGATCTCCAAGAATCGAAGCTTGCCGATGTGTATGGTGGAGCCACCCTTGTGTCAAATCCAAGTCCATCTTGGAATTGCATCTTGAAGTTGAGCTTGATAAAATCTTAAACTTGAAGAATTTGCTCCAACTTCTTCACCCTCTAGCTTTTCTTGTTATGCTTGACCCTTCCGGCGATGATTCCGGTAAAGAGCGGCCTTTCTCTGATACCACTTGTTAGGACCAAAAGTAGCTAGAGGGGGGGGGGGGTGAATAGCTCGTCGCGTTCGCTCGGTGTTCGGCGTTGCTTGGCGTTGCTTGGCTTTGCTTGTTTCTTCAAGAATATGCAGCGGAAAATACAGAAACAAATGCAACAACGCTAACACGGTTGATTTACTTGGTATCCACCTCACAAGAGGTGACTAATCCAAGGATCCACACCAACGCACACACCCTCCACTATGAATAACACTCCTTTATGGTAACTACCAAAGGCGGAGAAGCCCTACAACACTCTCAATACAAGAAGAAGAAAGGGAAATACAAGTTAAGCAAAAGCTTACAAGATGTGCCGTAAAAACCCTAACCCTAACTTCTTCCTCTTGCAATAGATCCGCCTCTTGACTTGGAAAGCCTCCAAGAACCTTCAAGAACTGGCGACCACGTGCTTGTAGAGAGCTGTGGAGGAGCTGGAATGAATCTGAGAAGAGCTCGTAAAGAGATGCCGAAGACCACGCTCGCCTGCGGCTTTAAACCCGACGCAACGATCCCGATCGATTTGAATGTTCCGAATCGATCGGGGCTGGATCGATCCACGGATCGATCCGGGAGCGATCCGCGAAAGCGCTGGATCGATCCACGGATCGATCCGGCGCTTATCGCGCGAAGACCGATCGGTGACGCGATCGAGGACCTGATCGATCCACGGATCGATCCAGAAGCTTTCTGTTCGCTGGGAAGAATCTAGATCGATCCACTGATCGATCCACAGCCTGGATCGATCCACGGATCGATCCAGCACTTGGTTTTTGCCCAAAACCAAGTTCCAAACCTCCCTAACCAACATCCGGTCAACCTTGACCTGTTGGTACATCATGCCTCGCATCTGGTCACTCCCTTGACCTGCCAGGACTCCCCACCAAGTGTCCGGTCAATCCCTTTGACCCACTTGGACTTTTACTCGTCGTGCCAAGTATCCGGTCACTCCATTGACCTACTTGGACTTCCACCAGATGTCTGGTCATCTTGACTTCCTTCCTTGCCAAGTATCCAGTCAATCCTTTGACCTACTTGGACTTCCCAGCACCAGATGTCCGATCATCCTTGATCCATCTGGATTTTCCCTTGCCTGGCTTCACTCACCAGGGCTTTCACCTAGCTTCACTCACTAGGATTTTCCATCTGCCTAGCTTCACTCACTAGGACTTTCACCTGGCTTCACTCACCAGGGTTTCCATCTGCCTAGCTTCACTCACTAGGACTTTCTTCTGCCTGGCTTCACTCACCAGGACTTTTCTTCTGCCTAACATCCCAGTTAGGACTTCCCAGTCAAGTATCCAGTCAACCTTGACCTACTTGACTCTTCTTCAATCAATATTTTATTGTCAAACATCTAAACCCAAACCAAGACTCAGCTTGGTTACCCAGGTCAACCTTGACCTGAGGGATATTGCACCAACAATCTCCCCCTTTTGATGTTTAACAATACCACAATAACACTTAAAATCCCATATGTAAGTTAGGCTAATCCCATAGCCTCCTTATTCATGCCGCTAGGTAATGAAAGCATAAATTAAGCTCTTCATTCTACCCCTAAGAGGGCAAACTCCTCTAGGTAATGAAAGCCTAACTTACTCCCTTTCATGAGTCCTTTCATTCTCCCCCTATGTCCCTCCCATAGGTAATGAAGGACTAAGCTTAACCAGACATTCTTCCCCTATTGGCACACATCAACCCATCGTTGGACACACATCAACGTATGCTCCAATTCTGGGCACACTTCAACAAATCCATGTGTTGAAGACTCTCCCCCGAAGAGTTGCTCATCGTTGTTCACAACATCACTCGTTGTGATCAACACGATAATGAGGTCCCATACCCTTCATTTATCCTTAACTTCTCCTCAATGTAGACAACTACCCAACCTTGAGCATTATCTACCACATGAGTGTCCACTTGAAATAATGAGGATATCCACCCCATTTCTCCCCATTTCAAGTTTAAATGCTCAACCTTGAGCAAGTTCACAACTGAAGGTTAACCACCTTCCAAGGTTCATGAAAATAATTTTCATGTCTTTAAAGAGTCCCTCCCCCTAAAGACATGGTGGTAACTTCTGTCATTGCACCAACAATGACTTGGAATCCCTAAACCATTAGGAAACCCAAATGTGGAAGTTTTGAGGTTCAAATATTCAAAATTTGAAACAACCTCAACCTAAACTTCTACTTAGTCTTCGTTAACCAATCCATCCTTGTTTTCAACATGAAAACATCCTTTGTATGTATACAAATGTATTTAAAGGGTTTGGAATGGTTACCTAGACTCAAAGAGGTTCAAAGATGCTGAAATCAGGCCTTCCCAGCCAAAATCAGCAACTTGGATCGATTGGAGTTGGGTTCCAATCGATTGAACCTTTCTGAATCGATCCACGGATCGATTCAGACTCCCTGGATCGATCGGCTGATCGATCCAGCGAGCTTCTGCTCGCGGGAAATGCCGTTTGAATCGATCCATGGATCGTTCAGAACTCAATCGATCCATGGATCGATCGAGACTCGATAGTTGCTGAAATTCTATTTCAGTCAACCGAACCCCCTAGAAAAGTCTACAAAAATCCAGAACTTATGAACTTTCGTGTAGACATTATTTAGGGCCTACTTAATCTTGGAAAAATAGTTTTCTATGAAAATACATCATATTTTCAAAGATTGACACAAACTTGAAAACTTACAAAAACTTTAGTGTTTTCTTCAAGTTTGTGCTTAACTATTCAATGATGATTACTATCAAAAGATAGCCTTCACCAA
The DNA here is from genome assembly GCF_018446385.1 of Zingiber officinale. Classification (NCBI taxonomy): domain Eukaryota; kingdom Viridiplantae; phylum Streptophyta; class Magnoliopsida; order Zingiberales; family Zingiberaceae; genus Zingiber; species Zingiber officinale. The sequence continues at coordinate 134,132,897 of NC_055992.1, forward strand.
GGTTTTCCAAAAACATTTTAAAAACATTTTCAAAACCAATATCCCATCATGTTCCTTGGGCATAATGCACATGACTTGTACATTAGCTTTCCCAATGATGGGAAAACACATAACTTTGTGTTTTGATGAACCTAAAACTCAAAAGAATGCACTAAATCAACATCTTGAGTTTGTTCATCATCCTAACATCTCACTTGTATCTAATGTGCACTAAAACACATATAAGTCACCTTATAGTCTTTGTGAGATGTAGATTTTGGTTTTGCCCTATTCTAGGGATCATGCATATCTATCTAGGCATTTTAGAAATGTTAGACATCCACCTAGGATGTCACTTGTCAATAAGTGTCGTTAAATGCCATTCGTCCTTAATTACAAGGAATTAAACTTAATGCATGATTATGTTATGGCATACATCAAAATAAAATAGCTTTCAAAAGAAGGATTTCTATAACTACACGATGTATGTATGGCATGACATGGTATTTTTGTATTTTTCATGATAAGTCATGAATGCAAAATCCAAATAAGATAAAATATGATGTCATGGCATATTATGAGCAAACAATCATGGCATGGTTTAGCATAAATAAAATATACCTAGATTACCTATCTAAGTATCATTAATCTTGGCTAATCCTAAAACTTAAACCCTAGATTGCCCTAAAGTGCTTCAAGAAAATGCCAAAGCCTAAGTTTGCATTTCTTATTCCCTTGATTAATTTATGCCAATTAAAATAAACATGTCCTCAAATGTTGGCATATTCCATTTTTCCTCAAGAGTAGCACTTTTAAATTTAAGGCCCGGATTGCCTTAAATTGCCTAAGAACATACCACAAACCCAACTTGATAGTTCTTATTAATTTTCCAATATGTGCCATTTAAGATAAAATCAATACTTCTTCAATTTGGCACATTTACTCTTTCAAGGAGTAATCATTAATTCCATTTCATTTTCAAAGGTTAACTAAAACCTTGAAAATGCTCCTTGAGTGTCAATTTCCTCAAAGTTGGGTTAACTACCCTTCTAATCGGAGTTGACACTCTCTAACTCATCTATGGGGTAGAGAAGATGCTCCTAGGAACCCAACACCTATTGGTGCTCCTTGGATGCTCTAGGTACTCACTAGGGATAACTTCCTAGATACCTTCCTAGTGACCTTGTTGGGCCTCTTAGAAGCCTTGGTCACATTTTCTAGGTCAACTCTAGGGATAACCTCCCTTGTGACCTTGTTTGTGACTTTCTTAGACTTCTTAGAAGTCTTAGTCACATTTATTGCAAAAATACTCTTAGGGATGACTTCCCTAGTATTCTTGGCTTGACCACTAGACCTAGGGTTTGTTCCATAACTATATGGAACTCTATGGTAAGAGGGCACATCCTTCTTAGCCTTTGGTTTGTATCCCAAACCTCTATGGCCATTGGATGACTTTTGTACCCCTAAACCTAGGTTATGCTCATTTTGCCCTAATAGGATATTTTCCATCCTTTTTAGGGTCTTTTCCATTTTATCAAGTCTTGACCTCAAGACTTGATTTTCCATCACTAAGTCCTTAGTTTTTGGTTTTCCATTAAGTTCATGAGCATTTTTGTTTCTAGGCTTGTATCTTACATCCTTAGAGTTATCGCCTAGGTTTTTACCTACATTCCTAGCCTTAGGGATAGTAGTTTTGGCATGTAGGGCCACATGCTTTTCCTTAAAACCCTCATGCTTCCTATTCTTATGGTAAATCGCATTAAAATGATAAAAGTTAGAACTATCATGCTTTTTACCATAATGTAAAGGGGTAGGCTCAATAAATGTTACCTTCTTCTTTACCTTGGAGGCTCCCCCTTGCCTAGTGCCTCCTTGAGCCTTGACCACCTTCTTCCCCTTGGGGCATTGACTTCGGTAATGCCCCTTTTGATTGCAAGAGAAGCATATAATATGCTCCTTGCTCTTCTTTGTGTTGGGAATGATCTCCTTGGGCTTCGCCTTGCCCTTTTGTGCCACTTGGCCCTTCTTCTTGGCCAATTTAGGACACTTGCTCTTATAGTGCCCATGTTCCCTACACTCAAAACATATGATATGATTTTTATTATTAATTGAAATGTTTATACCTCTGCTTGCAGGGGTGGCATCTTTTTCTTTGGATCCGTAGGTAGAAGCTTCCTCTTGATCGGACCTTGATTCTCCTCCATTTGATTTTTCTTGACTTTTGGAGGTAGAAGCTTCTTCCTCCTCTTCTTCTCTTGACCCGGATGTAGAAGCTTCTTCTTCTTCTTGCTCCGGTGTCACCAAGGATTGCTCCCCCTCAATCTTAGAGGTGGAGGCTTCATCATCTTGAATGTGAAACAAGGAGTATGCTCCCTCCTCGTTCCCTTCGGTGCATTCCCTTGAGAATGAAGCTTCTTGGATTTCCTCTTCTTCGGAGGTTGAGTATCTCTCAACCTCGGAGTCCTCCTCTTGGTCTTGCTCCAAAGAATCACCCTCTCTGGATTCTTCATTATCTTGTACAGTGGAGGGGATCTCTTCATGAAGCTTAGCCAATTTGCTCCAAAGTTCCTTTGCATCTTCAAATTCTCCAATTTTGCAAAGAATGGTGCTTGGCAATAAATTGACCAAAAGCTTGGTCACTTTGTCATTTGCCTCGCACCTTTGGACTTGCTCCGGGCTCCATTTGCTTTTCTTTAGAACTTTGCCCTTTGAATTTCTTGGAGCCTTGAAACCTTCCATTAGAGCAAACCATTGCTCTATCTCCATCATCAAGAAATTTTCAATTCTTGATCTCCAAGAATCGAAGCTTGCCGATGTGTATGGTGGAGCCACCCTTGTGTCAAATCCAAGTCCATCTTGGAATTGCATCTTGAAGTTGAGCTTGATAAAATCTTAAACTTGAAGAATTTGCTCCAACTTCTTCACCCTCTAGCTTTTCTTGTTATGCTTGACCCTTCCGGCGATGATTCCGGTAAAGAGCGGCCTTTCTCTGATACCACTTGTTAGGACCAAAAGTAGCTAGAGGGGGGGGGGGGTGAATAGCTCGTCGCGTTCGCTCGGTGTTCGGCGTTGCTTGGCGTTGCTTGGCTTTGCTTGTTTCTTCAAGAATATGCAGCGGAAAATACAGAAACAAATGCAACAACGCTAACACGGTTGATTTACTTGGTATCCACCTCACAAGAGGTGACTAATCCAAGGATCCACACCAACGCACACACCCTCCACTATGAATAACACTCCTTTATGGTAACTACCAAAGGCGGAGAAGCCCTACAACACTCTCAATACAAGAAGAAGAAAGGGAAATACAAGTTAAGCAAAAGCTTACAAGATGTGCCGTAAAAACCCTAACCCTAACTTCTTCCTCTTGCAATAGATCCGCCTCTTGACTTGGAAAGCCTCCAAGAACCTTCAAGAACTGGCGACCACGTGCTTGTAGAGAGCTGTGGAGGAGCTGGAATGAATCTGAGAAGAGCTCGTAAAGAGATGCCGAAGACCACGCTCGCCTGCGGCTTTAAACCCGACGCGGTCGGATCCCGATCGATTCGAATGTTCGAATCGATCGGAGGCTGGATCGATCCACGGATCGATCCGAGCGCCTGATTATCGAGCCACGGATCGATCCACGGATCGATCCGGCGCTTATCGCGCGAAGCAGCATCGTGATCCGTGATCGGTCGCGACCTGAATCGATCCACGGATCGATCCGTGGCTCGATCGGAGGAATCTGATCGATCCACCGATCGATCCACGGCTGGATCGATCCACGGATCGATCCGGCATTTTTGCCCAAACCAAGTTCCAAACCTCTAACCAACATCCGGTCAACCTTGACCTGTTGGTACATCATGCCTCGCATCTGGTCACTCCCTTGACCTGCCAGGACTCCCCACCAAGTGTCCGGTCAATCCCTTTGACCCACTTGGACTTTTACTCGTCGTGCCAAGTATCCGGTCACTCCATTGACCTACTTGGACTTCCACCAGATGTCTGGTCATCTTGACTTCCTTCCTTGCCAAGTATCCAGTCAATCCTTTGACCTACTTGGACTTCCCAGCACCAGATGTCCGATCATCCTTGATCCATCTGGATTTTCCCTTGCCTGGCTTCACTCACCAGGGCTTTCACCTAGCTTCACTCACTAGGATTTTCCATCTGCCTAGCTTCACTCACTAGGACTTTCACCTGGCTTCACTCACCAGGGTTTCCATCTGCCTAGCTTCACTCACTAGGACTTTCTTCTGCCTGGCTTCACTCACCAGGACTTTTCTTCTGCCTAACATCCCAGTTAGGACTTCCCAGTCAAGTATCCAGTCAACCTTGACCTACTTGACTCTTCTTCAATCAATATTTTATTGTCAAACATCTAAACCCAAACCAAGACTCAGCTTGGTTACCCAGGTCAACCTTGACCTGAGGGATATTGCACCAACAAGATCGATGTCAAGGAGGAACTTAAGACACGGTAAGTGAAAGTAAGTCACTGGAGGAGAGTGACTATGTGAGAACACGCCCCGGTTGAGGGGACAATGAACGTTGGTACAATTTAAGTCCATTTCGGAAACCTAAATTGAGACCTTGACTAAATCTTTGTCTAGAAAATAAGATCTAAGTCATAAATTAATTATATTATTATTGTGCTAATTTTATTTTGTAGGTTAGATATTATCGTGTTAGACTAACCTAATTTGCAGGGCAAAAGAAGTAAAAAGGCATTAGGTGAACAATACCTGAAGCGCCTTCAACCATTGGAAGGCGCTTTCAGTACTGTTTATGGAAGACGCCTTCGGTGTTATGGAAGACACCTTCTAATGGATAAAATTCAGACCTCGTCGACAATAAGGAGCAACAAATTTGGGATATATTTTTTGCCTATAGAAGGTGCCTTTCACACTCTTTAAATGGATGTCTCAACCAAACATTCAAGATCAACTTCTATACGCACGTTCAATTGACTTTTCAACTGCTCCAACTTCCTGCTATAGCTCTGCTACGACTCTACTATGCTCGACCGCCGTCGAGAAGCCTTCCAAACACTGTGCTCAAGCATGTTGTCTACAAAAGTGTTTGGTAATAAAAATTAAAGTTCTGTGTTTAATTTTTATAAACAGAAAGTCTAGCTTGTTACACTCTTTCGATTTTTTTTTTTACTCGATTCCCTCTTCAGGCAGTTCCAGAAGAGGTATTTGATAGATTATTCGTCGATAAATTTATAGGACCTGGATCTTAGAATAGAAATCACTAAGTCTCCGAGCCACTAAAATCGAACTTATTCTTTTATTTGTTTTTTTTTTAATTTTTATATTTTTTTCCATTCTATATTTTGATTTGAAACAAGTTTATGAAAATCATATATACAATTCATCTCCTTTCTACGTGTGTTTCAATCAGCATGTTGTATGTAAGTATATGGATTTATAGAAATTCTATATTCTTAAATTTGAAATAATTATTTTTGAGTGTTTATTGGCTTAAATTGCAAATATTTTAATTTTGAGATATTTTTTAAGAGATTATCGTGCTTTAATTTTGAGTTTAATGATCCAGTTTTTCATTAAAAACTATCCATTATTTACATTAGAACATATGTAAATTTGGTCGTTTAACTAAGGTTTGCAAATTAACAGATAGAATCAACCGTTGACTGAATTTTTAAAATCGAAAAAATCGGATGGATTAATTAATCAAATTAATTGAAAATTTAAAACTAAATTAATTAAATTTAAATTTTATTTAATTAATTATATTTTTTAATAAAAAATAATTAAATTAATATTTTTGTTATTCGGTTTAATAGAATTATAAATTTTAAAATTAAAATCAAATCGAATTAATTAAAAATCAAATATAATATTTTTTTAAAAAATGAAAACCGAATTAATCAAACCATTAATAATTTGATTTCATTAAATTTTTACTCTATAATGGACAACACTCTTAAAATATCTATCTAATTAATCTCTCTTTAAGTTAATTAGAAATAATCCAAAATTTAAAATACAAAAAAATAATCCGAAATTTAAAATACAAAAAATAATCCGAAATTTAAATGATCAGTTTCATAAAAAATAATCCGAAAATTAAAAAGATATTTTTTTAGTTGAAAGTTTATCCAAATTTGTTTATTTAAAATTATTATAGATTTAGCTGTTGACTTTTCAAATGAAATAAAAAAGATAAGATAACATTTCAGCAAAAATAACTTATAAAAAAAAAAGAAGAAGAAGATAGAAGTTGAGTATAGCTACTATAAATATACTACTTCATTCAACTGATCACTCACTCGTTCACTCCCCATTCAATACCTCTCTTTGTTTTTTTTCATCTTCATCTTCTCCGATATATCCATTCGTTAGCTTTTGCTATGGCGGGTGGACATGTCATCCCCGTGGGCGAGACGAAGATCTACCCCGGAAGATTGACATCCTACGCTTTGTTCGCTTGCATGGTGGCTTCCTTTGGCGGTCTCATCTTCGGCTACGACATTGGAATATCCGGTGATAATCTACTGATATCCTTAAACTCGATCGATTTGGCTTAACTTGACTCCACTTGATCTGATCTGATCTGATCTGATCTGATTGACTTGTTTATGGAATTAATTAAGGTGGAGTGACATCTATGGACACGTTCTTGTCCAAGTTCTTTCCCAAGGTGTTAGAGAAAGAGAAACACGTCATCGACAGCAACCAGTACTGTCAGTTCAACAGCGTGCTCTTGTCGACCTTCACCTCCGTCCTTTACTTCGCCGCCTTCGTGTCCTCTTTCTTCGCATCCTCAATAACCAGACGCCTCGGCAGGAAGATCACCATGGTCGGCGGCGGTCTCATCTTCCTCGTCGGAGCCATCATCAATGGCGTCGCTGCCAACGTCCTCATGCTGATCGTCGGCCGCATCTTCCTAGGCCTCGGCGTCGGATTCTCCAGCCAGGTCAGTCACTCGCTTTAATTTTTTCATCATATCCTTCGCCGGAGTTGGGGATTTATTTATTTATTTATTTAGTAGCTTAATTACCGGCCTTTTTCTCAGGCGGTGCCACTGTACCTGGCCGAGATGGCTCCGATGAAGATCCGAGGCACTCTCAACATCAGCTTCCAGATGATGATCACCGTCGGAATATTCGTGGCGCATCTGGTGAACTACGGCACCTCCAATATCAACGGCGATCTGGGGTGGCGCCTCAGCCTGGGCCTCGCCGCCGTGCCCGCCATCATCGTCACCGTCGGCGCCTTCTTCCTCCCCAATACGCCCAACTCAATGATCGAGTGCAACCAAACCGAGAAGGCCAGGACCATGCTCCGAGAAATCCGCGGGACGGACGACATCGACCTCGAGTACGAGGACCTCGTCGCCGCCAGCAAGCAATCTCAGGCGATCAAGGATCCGTTCAAGACTTTGCTCGGGAGGAAGTACAGGCCTCAGCTGGTGATGTCCATCGTCATCCCCAGCCTCCAGCAGCTCACCGGAATCAACGTCGTCATGTTCTATGCGCCCGTCCTGTTCAAGACCATCGGCTTCGGCACCCAGGCCTCGCTCATGTCCGCGGTCATCACCGGCTTCGTCAACCTCGCCTCCACCTTCATTTCCGTCCTCACGGTCGACCGCTTCGGCCGCCGTATTCTCTTCCTCGAGGGCGGTGTCCAGATGACCATCGCCCAAATCATCGTCGGAACACTCATCGGCTGGAAGTTCGGCACCACCGGCATGGGCTATATCCCCAAGACCTACGCCATCTTCATCGTCATCTTCATCTGCATCTTCGTCGCCGCCTTCGCATGGTCGTGGGGCCCGCTCGGATGGCTAGTGCCTAGCGAGATCTACCCCTTGGAAGTCAGGTCGGCGGCACAGAGCATCACCGTCTCCGCTAACATGTTCTGGACCTACGTCATCGCCCAGATCTTCCCGCCAATGCTCTGTTCCTTCAAGTTCGGCCTCTTCTACTTTTTCGCTGCATGGGAGGTGATCATGACCGTCTTCGTCTACTGGTTCCTGCCTGAGACTAAGGGAATTCCAATAGAGGAGATGCAAACCGTCTGGAAGAGCCACTGGTTCTGGGCCAAGTACGTCAACGACGACAATGTCGATTCAGGACACGTGGAGATCTCCAACGTCTCGGTCTAGTATTAGGGTTTGATATTCCTTTTTTTCTTATTCTTAGGTTATGGGTGTCCAATTTCTTAGTTTGCAAATAATTTTATTTTGAGTGGTTTTCTATATTTTAATGGATTTAGATTTTTTTATTAATTCATTTTGCATGTAAGGATATGGATTTATAGAAATTCTACATTCTTAAATTTGGGAAAAAAATATTTTTGAGTATTTATTGGTTTAATTTGCAAATATTTTAATTTTGATATATTAAAATGAACAGTACACACAAAAATTTGAAATGACGATTTGAAGTTTATATATATATATATATATATATATATATATATATATATATATATATATATATATATTTCTATGATCTCAATCTCGCTTGTTCAATCAGTATGTAAATTGATTCACGACCCATGCCAACATTCGATCATCAATTCATTCACCCTTCAACCTAAGTTAAAACACGCTATTTTAGAATTTTAATTGAAATATTAAAATAGACTATTAGTTCATTCTCTAATTTTTATCATATTGTAATGATATTATAAATCTATTTCTTCATCTTTTTCTTAAGAAATAAGAATTCCTTGAATAATAGAAGGATATATAATATTCCAATGGCCTTGATTAAGTCTTATTGAATAGTAGAAAATTTTCTTGTTTGAAATATATATATAACTCGAATCTTCTCAAACTCGAATCCTTATTTTTATTTTTTGTAAAATTTAATCATTATTTTTAGTTTTACAAAAATTAAAAATGATAATTCGAGTTTGGGCAAAGATATAATAATAAAAAAAATGTACCTATATTAGTATAACAAACTCGAATAATAAAATGTACTCTCATGTTTAGTTGCCACACGATTGAGTTTGAAAACCCGTCAAAATTTATATTTCAAATCTATTTTAACGATTGATTCTTAAATTTATAGCTAATAATGACAAATTTATGTTATTTTAAATTTTTTTAAAAAAGCTGTGCTACTGTTTTTCTCTCCTACTCGTGTCTTTCTGCCTTTTTTTTCTTGGTCGTCAATTTTTTCATCTATAAGTTGCCAATCAGAGTCATCAGACTCAAAATTCTCTTTTTACTATCAATTTCTCATATAAATTTATCTTCTAGAACATGCAACTTATTTCTAACTCCTGTGGTGATTTTCTAACTGTCCTGTCTGAAAATCGAAGAAATGGAAAGTTGAAAATATGACGTTCTCACTGACCTCTAGTAGATTTTGTGTAGACCTGTAACATAGACTGTGTCAGTGCCGAGCCAGGGAAGGAGTCCTCGACGTTGGCCCTCCGATACTCAAGTCAGTCATCGGCGATGAAGAATGAAACAGAGCAACAAGAAGACTGTTGTAGCGCAAACAATGAATATCGCTGTGTCAGTGCCGAGCCAGGGAAGGAGTCCCCGACGTTGGCCCTCCGATACTCAAGTCAATCATCGGCGATGAAGAATGAAACAGAGCAACAAGAAGACTGTTGTAGCGCAAACAATGAATATCGCATGTATCGCGTATCTCTGCCAATACTTGGACCCTCCCTTTATATAGAATTTCGGTAGCGCGTGTGCACGCTTCCCAAGGTGAGTACACATCTCAAAGCTTTCCCTGAAAAGACGTGTCAGTAAAGTGTCCCTGACATAGTATCTTAACGGGCCGAGCATATCTCTGAAGTGACAGTGGAACCTCCCGTCGTACGAGCTTCTGGCAACCTATGCCCAGTGTCGGCAACACCAATTCCCAAAATGATGTTGAAGGATATCAACGTACTGTACCACTAGGCCGAGCGGGTTGACCGCTCGACCGTCTATTCACTGCTCTGGTGCCCCGGTCGGCCAGAACCTCGATACTCCTTGTCTGTTTGAACGAAGTTCCATCCTGCCACTGTCAAGTCCTGCTGTCAGGCCGAGCGGGGTAGCCGCTCGGCCGAAGTTGAACTTTGTCGATGTCATGCTTTGTTGTCTGGCTGAGCGGGATAGCCACTCGGCTCAGCTTCTGCGCGTTGTTCTCTCTTGAGCGTCTGTTGTTTGGATGCTTCCCGTGTCGAAGTTGACGGTGGGTCGGAGCCCTCTCCTCTATCGGGGCATGCTTCGCCCGATCGATCGATGTCATCTACGCGTTGACCGCCTTTGTCGTCGATCGGGAGAAGGAGATCGGCGGCGGTATCCGCACGAAGCCGGTCAGCTGATGATTGGTGTCAAACAGTGGCAATCACGCGTGTTGTGGGTCATCGACTAGTGGAAAGAACAAAATATCGGCGTTAATATTTTGCCCTTTGACGCCTTCGACCAATTGGACGCCACATGTTGCACGACATGTGCTTTAGTCTCTTGGTGTGGCCGTGCCCCTTCGGCCCTTGGCCCCTTGGGCGGCAGATGACTGCTTGATGATTGGCTCTTGATCGACGCCGAGGGTTCAATCGACGCCTTTTTTCTTCTGTCCGCTTGGGCCTCTTCCACATTTATATATTCGTTGGCATCCTTGAGCATGTGGTCGAAGTCCCTGAGCGGCTTCCTAATGAGCGGTCGGAAGAAATCTCTCTCGGTAAGCTCTTGAGAGAAGACATTCATCATTGTCTCGGACAAGAACGACGGGATGTCCATGACCACTTGGTTGAAACACTGTATGTACACTCGGAGCGCTTCCTTGGTCCCTTGCTTTAGAGCAAAGAGGTTGATGCTTATCTTCTGATAGCATCAACTACTGGCGAAATGGTGTTGGAACACGGCTCGGAAGTCTTTGAAGCTCCGTATTGAGTCATCCGACAGTCTTCGAAACTAGTCCTGCGTCGATCCTGAGAGCGTAGTGAGAAAGACTCGGCATTTCACTCCGTCTGTATACTGGTGTAGCGTGGATTCATTATCGAACGTATCAAATGATCATCTGGATCGATCGATCCGTTGTACGTCTCGATCGCCAGTGGGGTATAGTGTCTCGACAAAGGGTCTTGCAAAATCCCTTCTGAGAACTGCCGGTTGATCCGCTCGACCGAGTCACTGTTTCGTAGCGCCTTGCTCTTTCGTGGATCCCGAACGGGACCATCATCCGAAGACGATCCCCGCTCAAGATATGTCTGGGCTATTTCTGAAGGGGTTTGGAACAAAGTCCGATGGAAGGGGATCAGTGCGGGTGATTCTTCTCCCTATGTGCTGGTCGACCTTCTGTTCTGCCTCCATACGGAGATTTGATCCGCTCGATTTTCTTGCTCCACTCGATCTTTTTGCCCCACTCGTCTCCGGTGATTAGTTCTTTTACCTTCGCATGTAGGTCAGCTACCTTCTCACCTCTTTCCAGACGGATATTCGTTAGTTTATTCCGAAGTATGTTTCGTCTTGTGAGCTTGGCTTCGGATGTGCCTTCGTGAAGTTCCAGGAATTTTTCCTAGAGTTCTTTGGCCGACGAGTAGCTCCCGATGCGATTGACTTCTTGAGGCGGTATTACACTCAGCAAGTGATATTCCGCTCTGTTATTTGCTACGGAATCATTTTGTTCTTTCTTCGTCCAAAGACTCTCCTCCTTCTCCTCTTCTTTTTGATTCATAGGAACTACAAAACCATACTTGATTATTAAACGAATCTCAAAGTCAGTTTTTAGAAATACCTCCATTCGACATTTCCAGTGTGCGAATTCTCCCTCGAATTTTGGTGGAACGATGCTTGGTCCGGCCATTGGTTTCTTTGCTTCGGTCGACGGTTAGTCCTTCTGAAGCGTCCTCGCTCTGATACCACTTGTTGATCCCTTGGTGGTGTTGGAGTGTATACCAAAAGCCTAGCTTTTTTAAACATTTATTTGTTAAAATAAAAGAATCACATTGGTCAATATTTACATTTATTTATTAAATGTAATTTTTCAATTAATTACATGGAGTGTGGTGTCACACTCAGAAGATCATGTTGTCGGTTCTCTATAAATTATAAACAGTTGCTCGCGACTAAGATAGAAAGGAATAAACTATCAGTATAGTCGTAGTGTAATTAAGTATTAGTTTATCTTGACTAATAAATTACACTGATACACTTTAACTGTATTGAGTAGGATCATTTAGGTATGTTATTTTTGTATTGACTTAGTAAAAGAACTAGACCTTAGTTATTATGTAAGTGTGTGCTCTTAATCCTAATATAATAACAAGCACATATATTTAATATTTATTTCTTTGACTTATCAAAGGGTGAGGTTTAGCTCGATAAATCAATATGCCCAATAAGTTGGGAAATGATATTACTTATAGTGTGTATTGTTGATTATAGAAAGAATCTGTGTCCTAGTTATCTAGGTTGAGAATGTCCCCAAGAGGAGCTCATAAGGATTGTCATGTTAAACCCTACAGGTGGACCTAGTCCGATATGACAATAAAGTCGAGTGGTACTACTCTTGGAGCTAAATATTAATTAAGTGAGTTGTCAGTAACTTACTTAATTAGTGGACATTCGTAATCTTAAACACAGGGAGACTAACACACTCATGATAAGGAGCCCATAATGTAATTTGGGATTGGTGCGGTAGTGCGGTAATAACTCTCTAGTGGAATGAGCTATTATCGATGAACTTGAGTTGTGCGTTCGGGGCGAACACGGGATACTCAAGCTCATTGGAAGGACAAAACCAATTTCTCCTCTAGGTCCCTGTCGTAGCCTCATTATACTCAAGTCCATCCAAATGTAAGGCTCTTCTTGGTGTCCAAGAAGTGGGCCGGTCCAATGCTTGGTGACCAAGCAAGGGCCGGCCACATCCTCTCCTATAGGGGCCGACCCTTTGCTTAGTGACCAAGCATGAAGGGGCCGACCACAATAATTCAAAAAGGGAGGGATGCTTTGAATTTTTAAAATCTTCTCTGTGTAGAAAACTATAAGTTTTAAAAGAGAGATTTTAATTTTTAAAACTTTCCTTATTTGAATTATGCCACATGTTTAAATAGAGAGTTTAAAAGATTTTAAAACTTTCCTTTTTTAACCATCCTCATGGTTTAAGAAAAAAAAAAGGAAAAGAAGTTTTAAAATTTAAATTTTCTATCACCATGTTAAAAAAGGAAATTTTATAAGGGAAGTTTTAAATTTAAAAACATGGTTAGAACTTTCTTTTTTTAACTCTTACTTTAGGAAAGAGAGCTTGTAAAATTTTATAAGAATTTTTCTTGTAAAATTTTATATAAAAAATATTTATTTCTTTCTCTTGTGGGGGCCGACCAACCTTGCTTGGTGCCCAAGCAAGGTGGCCGGCCATATTAAAATAATAAAATCATCATCCAATTAATTTTGGTGATTGATTCAATCAAGAGGAAAGAAAAGGAAAAATAAAAGGGAAAAGGAAAAATTAGAGGAAGATTTTAATTTTTGTAAAAAAATTTCCCTTATTTGCTTTGGGCAAGTAATATAAAAGAAGGGGTGAGGAGGCCTTATGTTACAACAATTCTTATTCTCTTGTTTGGAGACCTTGGTGTGGCCGGCCCTCTCCCTTTCTTCTCTCTTTTCCCTTTTGCTCTCTTCTCCTTGTGGTGGTGGTGGTGGCCGGATTTTACAAGAAGAGGAAGGAGGCTTTTGGGTGGTGTTCATCTTGGAGGATCGTCGCCCACACGACGTCCAAGGCGAGGGGAGGAATACGGCAGAAGATCTCGAGGTCATTAGCATACAAAGAGAAGGTATAATTAGTAATTATTTTCCGCATCATGCTAGTTTTTCTCTTTGTAAGAATTCTAAATACAAGAGGCAATTATATCTAGTTTTTTGAATTTATTTTTCGAGTTTGCGTTTTCTTCTTTTTCGAACTTGTGATTCAATTGTTCCTTTTGGTTAACCTAGAGTTATTTAAGGAAATAAATATTAGCTTTCCTTAAAAGTCTTTGCCTAGGCGGTGGTGGTTGCTCCCATATCCAAGAAGGCCATGTGCCTCGCCATGCAGTCCTGAAAGCCAATTTTGGAAATTAATATTTATGGAATTAATAACCAGGTAGATTTGAATCAATAGTGTTAAGTTCCGCTTGCGATTCAAATCTAAACCATTAAGAATAGATAAGTTAAATTTGGAATCAATGATGTTAAGTTCCGTCTGTGATTCCTGATTTAACTTCTAAAGAACACAATAGGTTATTTAAGGAAAGGTTCGACACTTGTACAAAAATTTTTATACAGTGGAACCGGTACATTTTCCTAGGATTAACCAACAATTGCTATCAGAGCTAGGGTTTGCCTCTGTGTGTTTAGAATTCAAATAGGTTATGCACATGTCATACATAATTTAGGCAGGAAAATAGTGGGATGTGCTAACTCTTTGATTGCAGGCTCCAACTATTATGACTTATTGATATTATGTGTGATTGGACCCTTGGACATGTCAAGGGCATTATTTGTGTGCATGATTGTATGTATAAAATACAGCAGGAGCTGTATTATTTTTTAGAATTTTATTTTTGTTCGATCTAGAATACATGTACATTCCCTCGTGGAATATAGGATCGATATATGTAAAATTCTATTTTTGTTGCGGATCGGATTCTTGCGAGGCGTGGTACTTTTGGAGCACCAGAGGCGCAGCGGAATAAGAAGCAAGATGGATGCGACAACTCGACCCGATGGCGGTGGCTAAAGATGGTAGCAGCTAGGGTTGGAGCATACTGAAGACAGTGATGGAAAATGTCATAATAATTGGAAAATTAATTTCCAAATTTATTGCTTTTATTTACTGTGATGTTTATATGCATGTGATGTATGCTAGGATAGGTTAAAAATCCTCATTTTTAAATAACTAAGTGGGAGAGGGATTTTAATAAATCCCATGGTCTCCATTACTGGTTTGTAAGTGATGTAACAAGCCTGTGTGTTGGCTCTGAGTGCCTCCCTCCACAACGGATGGGTTTGTTGCGGATCACTAGATCAAACTTCCTTTTATGGATGGTTATAGGAAATTATTTAGGAGCATGTGATCTTCTCCAACTGAAGGGGCACAATCCTATTTAATGGACTTAGTATCAAGTAATGGTATACACTTAGACACATTCAATAGTATCCTCCCCAACGGAGTCACTGTTATTGTCTTGTGTGACCAAAGTGAAACCAACTATTAATTTTATTTGTCATAAAGTTAGGATGACAAGATAATAAAATTAATGGGTCACACCCTCCTCTTACAAATGATGAATTTGTATACGTCCACACTAACGTGGCATGCAATATTCACGGTGATTTGAGGTGTTGGTTAATTTAAAATAGTATTGTTTGAGGAATCAATATTATTATAAATTTAGAGTCTTGACCAAAGTTTATTTTTATGATTCTTAGGATGACTTTCAACTCACTAGCAATTATATTGAAAGAGAGCAAACTTACTGGTCCCAACTATATTCATTGGAAAAGAAACCTGGACGTTGTTCTTACTGCTGAAAGCTATAAGTTTGTATTGACTGAGGCTTGCCCTGATGCACCTGACGGTGACTCTACCCCAGAGGAGATTGAGTATCATAAGAAATGGGTAAAAGCTGATGAGATGGCGCGGTGTTACATTTTAGCATCAATGTCAAATGTATTGCAACATCAGCATCAAGATTTACCAACAGCTTATGATAATGAACAATCTCAAAGAACTCTTTGGGCACCAGAGTCGGACTGCTAGGCAAGAGGCAATGAGAAAGCTAATGACAGCCACCATGTCTGAGGGGATACCCGTAAGGGATCATATCCTCAAAATGATGGCTTATCTGAATGAAATACAAGTCCTTGGAAGAGAAATTGATGGGGAAACTCAGGTCGATATAATTCTCCAAACGCTACCCAGAAGTTTTGAGCAGTTCTGCCTGAATTATAACATGAACAAAAGAGAGTATACGTTGGCGGAACTTCTGACAAAACTATAGGCAACAGAAGGAATATTTCGTCACAGTTATCAGATTCACTATGCTGAAAATGGTTCTACTTCTAAGTCGAAAGGCAAGAAGAAAAAGAAACAGGTCTTTTCAGCAAAGAAGGTGAATAAACCTCAGAGTATAGGACAGAAAGCTGGAATGAAGAAGCCGAAGGGCAAGTGCTTCATCTGCAAGCAGTCTGGACATTGGAAAGCAGACTGTCCTCGTAGGAACCAGAACAATAAAGGTGTAATGACCCGCCTTCTACTGGCTAGGCTGTAAGGCCGGACCGTCACATTATACTGTGCTAAGCTATATCCATGACCATTACTAAGTCTAGGTGCGGAAAACTGTACTAATTTAAAACTTTGCTAAACTAATACAAATTCTTGGTCCTACATGTGTTGAGGGATGCAATCTAAGGTATACATGGCATATCCTACATCCCCCATGGTTAAGGAGCTGAATTACAAGGTCTCTTGGTCAAAACCTAGCTTCCCAATCGATCCAGATTGAACTCAACCGATTGCCAGCTGTTGGATCGATCCATGGATCGATTCAGATTGCTACTATGCTCGGGGTAATATTCTGGATCGATCGGCTGATCGATCCAGACTAGCTAATCGATCCAGTGATCGATTCCAGAGCTCTATGTTCACGGGAGCGATTTCCCGATCGATCGGACGATCGATCCCTGAACTCACTGTTTGTGACAGAATACGACTGGATCGATCGGCTGATCGATCCAGAAGCTTACTGTTCGCGGAACCAGGCTCCCAATCGATCCGCTGATCGATTGAGGGCCCCCAATCGATCAACTGATCGATTGGGGTTTCTGATTTCGCAGCAAACCTCTGATTTCAGCATTGTTTCGTGCCAAACTCACCTACAAGAGTTCTATAATAGCTGGAAACATACCAATAACACATAACTAAGATTATGAGCATAAGTACTTACAATCTAAGCAAGTCGTTCACGATTCAAGGCATTGAAATAACTAGAAATGCGGAAAATAACACGATATAAAACTAAAGTCTTAGTTTGCTAATTTCTCCAAGATCTTTATTCCAGGTTCCTTCCACACACATCTTCATCGCATTGCCCTCCAGCCTCAGCTAGTCCATCTTTCCTTTACCTTTATCTAAAGTATAAGGAAAGAGTATCTGTAAGCTTTACGCTTAGTAAGAAACCATCTACCTCACAAAACATGCATGCGATGTAATTTATGCTTTGAAAACATGCTATTTGAAATATATGCTGAACATGTGAGAGCATGGCATAGTATCATACAACATGGGAACCAAAACCAATCATAGAACTATCACATGTATCAATAATGAAAACTAAGCTGAAGCATGAACTGAGCTAAAACTAAAAATAAGCTAGAACTGAGTTTAAACTGTATACACAACTGATTTGTGAGATTTGAAAACTATTTAATCATAGATAGATGAAAATACATAATCATGCTGCTGATGGGCCCGACAACTGTACTTGCTGTGTGCGCATCCCTAACTAGACCCGGGTTTGCAAGTCCCGAATTTAGTAGGGTTACTAGGTTATCTAAACCTAGGGACGACTGTGGGATCCCAACCCAATGGATATCTAATCCAGTACAGTGCCACTGCTAAAATAAAATACTGGTTATAGCTAAATTCTCTTATCTTGCTATTTCTAGGTTATCTGAACCTAGAGCTAGGTTGTCTGAACCTAGAGGCGACTGTGGGAGCCCACCCATTGGATCGTAGTCCCATATAAGCTGTAGTAAAACTGCATATACTAAATAAATGCTTCTATCGCATTTAGCTAAGCTATTAAAATGCCTAAGTCGCATTTTAAATTGTGCTGAACATACTATCGAACACTTGGCGTGCGCTGTTGCACACCCTATGTGCTAAAAATCCATATACTACTAAACTAACGCATGCAATCACACGAGAGCTACTTATACTGCAGGTGAGGGGTTTCTTACATCCTGCGCTAGATTTCCTTACGATCTGATCGCTAGATTTCCGGTGGAGAAGATCCCTTCGTCGATCTCCTTGCGTCTACGTGTTCCTCTCGAGGAAAGGAACGTCCTCGTATCCGAGATGTCGCCGGAAGGAGCCCTTATGACCCTAGGGACGGAACCCTAGGCTTGCTTGTGGTTGGCGCCGAGAGGGTGAGGGAGAGAGAAGTCGGCGGTGTGTGAGGGTTTGGGAAGAGAAATCACGATCAGAAATTAACTCCTCACTTAATTATTTTCTTTTTATATTAAGTGGTTAATTCGCCCAACTTAACTATAAATCTAATTGATTCCCTCTTCTTTCAGCACGGCCCTGCTGGGTTCACTTGGTTACTAGAGTTCACCATAAGTCGGAGGACTCTATAGGTCTCGGGTTCAATTTCCGCGTAGGCTATTTTACGATTCTATTTATTTTTGCTACTTCCGCTACTCTAAAAATTCTGTAAAAATATCCTAAAATTCCAGAAAAATACTAGGATATTTATAAAAGTATTTCGAGAATTTTCGGGCGTTACAATCCCCCATACCTTATAAAAAGTTCGTCCTCGAACTTAGAATAACTCTGGGTACTTTTGTCTCATACTGGCTTCTGTCTCCCAAGTTGCCTCTTCTGCTGTGTGACTTTGCCAAATAACTTTTACTAATGGTACCTATTTATTCCACAATTTCTTAACTGCTCGGCCTATTATCTGAATAGGCCGACTGTCATAGCTGAGGTCTTCGCGGACTTGTACCGTCTGGGGCTCAATCACCTAAGTGGCATCTGAGATATGCTTCTTCAGCATAGAGACATGAAATACATTGTGGATAGCTGACATCTCCTGTGGTAGCTCTAACTCATATGCTACCTTGCCAACTCTTCTAGTGATAAGGTATGGTCCCACGTATCTGGGACTTAATTTGCCCTTCTTCCCAAAACGCATTACTCCCTTCATGGGAGCTACTCTGAGGAACACCGAATCTCCAACGGAAAACTCTAAGGGTCTGCGCCGCGTATCAGCATAGCTTTTCTGGCGGCTCTGAGCTGTCTTTATCCTTTGGCGGATCTGCTGTATAGCTGCTGTGGTGTCTGCTACTAGATCTGTCTGAAGTTCTAGTTCCTTCTGTTCGCCACTCTCATACCAGCAGATTGGAGATCTACACCTCCGCCCATAGAGAGCCTCGTAGGGTGTCATACCGATAGTGGCCTGATAGCTGTTGTTGTATGCAAATTCTGCTAGACTCAGATATTTGCACCAACTTCCCTTGAAGTCTAGGGCACATGCTCGGAGCATATCTTCGAGTACCTGATTCACTCGCTCCGTCTGACCATCCGTAGGATGAAAAGTCTTTGAATTTTAACTTAGTGCCCAATCTTGTTGTACACACTCCCGAGTGTGGCGTGAACCTCTTGTCTCTGCGAGATGATAGTCCGTGGAACTCCATGCGATCGACGATCTCCTTGAGATCTGAGCTAGCTGCTCCATGGAGTAGGATATCCTGATAGCTAAGAAGTGGGCTGATTTAATCAATCTGTCGACTATTACCCAGATGGCGTCAAAACCATTCGTGGTTCTGGGTAATCCCACTATGAAGTCCATGGAAATATCTTCCCACTTCCATTCTGGGATCTGGATAGGCTGCAGAACTCCTCCTGGTCTCTGATGTTCTGCCTTGACCCTCTGACAGGTTAGACAGGTACTGACATATCTAGCGATGTCTCTCTTCATCCCAGGCCACCAAAAATGTTTCTTCAAGTCATGGTACATCTTGGTGGAGCTAGGATGCATCGCGTAGGGAGTCCTGTGAGCTTCATCTAAAATCTTCCTTCGTAGTTCCTCCTGCTCTCGAACCCATAGTCTGTCACCGAAATATACTGCCCCACTATCAGCCATTCTGAACTCTCCACTTCCTGGTTCTGCTATCCCTTGCTTGATTTTCTGGATTTCAGGATCCTGTTCCTGAGCTGTCTGGATGTCATCAAGTAGGGTAGATGCTAAAGTCATAGTAGAGAGCTGTCCCACTACAAGTTCAAGACTGAAATCTGTGATCTCTTTCTGTAGGGGCGGTGACATGGCTGCTAGGGATAATAAGGTAACACTGGACTTCCTGCTAAGTGTGTTTGCCACCTTATTTGCTTTCCCTGGGTGGTAGAGGATGTCTATGTCGTAGTCTTTGACCAGCTCGAGCCATCTGCGCTGTCGCATATTCAGATCCTTCTGAGTGAAGAAATACTTCAGACTCTGATAATCTGTATACACTCTACACTGAGCTCCGTATAAGTAATGTCTCCAAATTTTGAGAGCAAACACGACTGCTGCAAGCTCAAGATCATGAGTAGGATAGTTCCTCTCATAGTCCTTGAGTTGCCTGGAGGCGTAGGCGATTACCTTGCCATTTTACATCAGTACTGCTCCTAGTCCCAATTTAGAGGCATCACTATAAATGTCAAAACTGTCGGTGTTTCCTGGTAGAGCCAGAATAGGAGCACTGGTCAACCTCCTTTTTAACTCGCTGAAGTTGTTCTCACAGTCCTCTATCCACTGAAATTTCCTGTTCTTTCTGGTAAGAGCTATCAATGGGGAGGCTATCCTGGAGAAGTCCTCTACGAATTTTCTGTAATAACCTGCTAGTCCCAAAAAGCTTCTGATCTCACTGGCGTTCTTGGGTCTTTTCCAGTTACTCACAGTTTCTATTTTACTAGGGTCTACCATGATACCATCCTTTGAGATGATGTGACCCAGGAAGGACACCTGATCTAACCAAAATTCACATTTCGTGAATTTGGCGTACAGCTGGTTCTGCTGAAGAGTCTGCAATACTATTTTCAGGTGCTCTGCGTGTTCTTCCTGAGTTCCTGAATAGATAAGAATGTCATCGATAAACACAATAACAAATCTATCTAGATAGTCCCTGAATACTCTGTTCATGAGGTTCATGAAAGTAGCTGGAGCATTTGTCACGCCAAAGGGCATGACTACGAACTCATAATGTCCGTATCTAGTCCTGAATGCTGTCTTGGGTATATCCCCTTCTTTAACTTTCACCTGATGATAACCTGATCTGAGGTCTATCTTAGAGAACACTGATGCTCCCTTTAGCTGATCGAACAGGTCATCTATTATGGGAAGAGGATACTTGTTCTTGATCGTGACTTGGTTCAGTGCTCTGTAATCTATGCACAGGCGCATGCTCCCATCCTTCTTCTTCACGAACAATACAGGCGCCCCCCATGGTGAGTGACTAGGACGTATGAAGCCCTTGTCAAGCAGCTCCTGTAGTTGCTCCTGAAGTTCCTTCAGTTCTGCTGGGGCCATGCGGTAAGGTGCTTTGGAGATAGGATTCGTACCGGGAATGAGTTCTATTTCAAATTCAATCTTCCTGTCTGGTGCTAGGCCTGGTAACTCTTCAGGGAAGACTGCTGGGTAGTCACATACAACTCGGACCCCTTCTAGCTGTTGGTCCTTGTTCTGTCTGATATTGACTACATGTGCTAGGAATCCCGTACATCCTGAATCCATCAATTTCTGTGCTTTTAGAGCTGAGAGAAACTTCTTGGCCTTTCTCTTTGGTTCTCCGATGTACTCGAACTGCACTTCTGCTTCGGGTTGGAATACGACTTTCTGTTTACGGCACTCTATAGAGGCACCGTATCTGATCAGGAAGTCCATTCCAAAAATGACATCATAATCAGTCATGTCTAGCACTATTAGATCACAAAAGAGTTCTCTGTCCGAAATAATGACTGGCACTGCTCTGAGCCAGTGCGTGGATGCCATAATTTCCCCTGAAGGTAGTGTTGTCAAAAACTAACTGCTGAGTACCTCTGGGGGTATTGCTAACTTCTTGGCAAATGCCCTGGATATATAAGAATGTGTTGCCCCAGTATCGAACAAGACAGTTGTACTTTGCTATAAAATACTGATCTGACCTGTAACAACTGTCGAGGCATTTGCTACGTCCTCTCTGGTGAGTGAGTAGATCCTCGTATTGGTCGTAGCTGGAGGGGCCTCTAATCTGCCCTGGCTGATGTGTGGACCATCTAGAACGGCCTGCATCTGATGTAGCTGTGCTGGCTGGCCTCCGTACTGAATCGACTGTGGTTGAGGAAGAATTGTCTTGTTTGGGCACTGCTTAGCCATATGCCCTTCCTGTCCACATTCAAAGCATCCTCGTGTGTCCTGGGTGAAATTTCCCACAAGTAGCACATTTGGGATAACTAGGCTGTTTACTAGCTGGTCCTCCTTTCGGGTAACTCCCTGGTTTGCGCTTGCTGCTGGAGTTCCCTTTCCAGTTAGAGCTGTGGCCCTGTTGTTTCTGAGTACCTGAGCCTCCTGGTCCTTTGGACTCTGAGAGGACTTGCTTCTGCTGTTTGATATTGTTCTGGTAGTGCTCGGTGGTCAGAGCACTGTTGACTAGTTCTTCGGTGGTTTGCAGCCTATGAACGCTGCCAGCCACGTTCATTGCTATTTCCAGCCTCAGCATCTTGAGCATCAACCGTACTCGTTCTTTTTCTGTGCTGACTAGCTCGGGGCATAGACGAGCCAGTCTATTGAATTTCTTCACGGCTTCCTCCACTGATAGGTTGCCCTGACGAAACTCAGTGAACTCGTCGTAGTGGCAGTTTGTGACCCGCATGTGAACGAACTCCTCGAAGAATTCTTTCTCGAAGTCAGCCCATGTCATCTGGTTCACTGGGCGCTTCGCTCTAATTCTCTCCCACCATATACGTGCATCTACTGTCAAGCAGAAGGAGGCACATTTCACCTTCTCATGTTCTGGCCAGTCCAGAAGCTCCATTGTACTCTCCAGTGTTTTGAACCAGGCTTGAGCATCCCATGGTTTGCTGGTGCCTGAGAAGTTCTCGGACTTGACTCTCTGCCACTGGATCAGATAGGCTTCTCTCTTTGCCTCTGCTGCCGGGGCTACTGGTGCTGTAGGCTGGACTGGGGGAACCTCTATAACTACGTGCTGATTAGCCTTTAAGGTGGCTATCTCCTATTACTGTTCTGCTAGCTGTTTCTGTAACTGAGCCACTACTGCCGTAAGGTCTGGGGGAGGCACTGAACTGCCTGCCTCATGCTGGGGCTCAGTAGCTGGGGCCCTTCTAGCTGGGCATCCTCGTGCCATCTCTAAAGGAACAAAGGACATACATAACTAAAGCATCATGTTTACATAGCTAATACTATCATGTTAGTTACTATCCCAGATAAGCATACTTTAGTTATCTACAACACGAAAGCAATAAACATAACAAAGTGAGAGGTATTCTTACTTGGAAGCTGCAGGTTCAATGCTGATGTGTGTGTAGGAAGTATGGAATTTTCTGCTCTGATACCACTCTGTAACGACCCGCCTTCTACTGGCTAGGCTGTAAGGCCGGATCGTCACATTATGCTGTGCTAAGCTATATCCATGACCATTACTAAGTCTAGGTGCGGAAAACTGTACTAATTTAAAACTTTGCTAAACTAATACAAATTCTTGGTCCTACATGTGCTGAGGGATGCAATCTAAGGTATACATGACATATCCTACATCCCCCATGGTCAAGGAGCTGAATTACAAGGTCTCTTGGTCAAACCCTAGCTTCCCAATCGATCCAGATTGAACTCAACCGATTGCCAGCTGTTGGATCGATCCATGGATCGATACAGATTGCTACTGTGCTCGGGTAATATTCTGGATCGATCGGCTGATCGATCCAGACTAGCTAATCGATCCAGTGATTGATTCTAGAGCTCTCTGTTCACGGGAGCGATTTCCCGATCGATCGGACGATCGATCCCTGAACTCGCTGTTTGTGACAGAATACGACTGGATCGATCGGCTGATCGATCTAGAAGCTTACTGTTCGTGGAACCAGGCTCCCAATCGATCCGCTGATCGACTGAGGGCCCCCAATCGATCAGCTGATCGATTGGGGTTTCTGATTTCGCAGCAAACCTCTGATTTCAGTACTGTTTCGTGCCAAACTCACCTACAAGAGTTCTATAATAGCTAGAAACATACCAATAACACATAACTAAGATTATGAGCATAAGTACTAACAATCTAAGCAAGTCGTTCACGATTCAAGGCATTGAAATAACTAGAAATGCGGAAAATAACACGATATAAAACTAAAGTCTTAGTTTGCTAATTTCTCCAAGATCTTTATTCCAGGTTCCTTCCACACACATCTTCATCGCATTGCCCTCCAGCCTCCGCTAGTCCATCTTTCCTTTACCTTTATCTGCAGTATAAGGAAAGAGTATCCGTAAGCTTTACGCTTAGTAAGAAACCATCTACCTCACAAAACATGCATACGATGCAATTTATGCTTTGAAAACATGCTATTTGAAATATATGCTAAACAGGTGAGAGCATGGCATAGTATCATACAACATGGGAACCAAAACCAATCATAGAACTATCACATGTATCAATAATGAAAACTAAGCTGAAGCATGAACTGAGCTAAAACTAAAAATAAGCTAGAACTGAGTATAAACTGTATACGCAACTGATTTGTGAGATTTGAAAACTATTTAATCATAGATAGATGAAAATACATAATCATGCTGCTGATGGGCCCGACAACTGTACTTGCTGTGCGCGCATCCCTAACTAGACCCGGGTTTGCAAGTCCCGAATTTAGTAGGGTTATTAGGTTATCTAAACCTAGGGACGACTGTGGGAGCCCAACCCAATGGATATCTAATCCAGTACAGTGCCACTGCTAAAATAAAATACTGGTTATAGCTAAATTCTCTTATCTTGCTATTTCTAGGTTATCTGAACCTAGAGCTAGGTTGTCTGAACCTAGAGGCGACTGTGGGAGCTCACCCATTGGACCGTAGTCCCATATAAGTTGTAGTAAAACTGCATATACTAAATAAATGCTTCTATCGCATTTAGCTAAGCTATTAAAATGCCTAAGTCGCATTTTAAATTGTGCTGAACATACTATCGTACACTTGGCGTGCGCTGTTGCACACCCTATGTGCTAAAAATCCATATACTACTAAACTAACGCATGCAATCACACGAGAGCTACTTATACTGCAGGTGAGGGGTTTCTTACATCCTGCGCTAGATTTCCTTACGATCTAATCGCTCGATTTCCGGTGGAGAAGATCCCTTCGTCGATCTCCTTGCGTCTACGTGTTCCTCTCGAGGAAAGGAACGTCCTCGTATCCGAGATGTCGCCGGAAGGAGCCCTTATGACCCTAGGGACGGAACCCTAGGCTTGCTTGTGGTTGGCGCCGAGAGGGTGAGGGAGAGAGAAGTCGGCGGTGTGTGAGGGTTTGGGAAGAGAAATCACGATCAGAAATTAACTCCTCACTTAATTATTTTCTTTTTATATTAAGTGGTTAATTCGCCCAACTTAACTATAAATCTAATTGATTCCCTCTTCTTTCAGCACGGCCCTGCTGGGTTCACTTGGTTACTAGAGTTCACCATAAGTCGGAGGACTCTATAGGTCTCGGGTTCAATTTCCGCGTAGACTATTTTACGATTCTATTTATTTTTGCTACTTCCGCTACTCTAAAAATTCTGTAAAAATATCCTAAAATTCCAGAAAAATACTAGGATATTTATAAAAGTATTTCGAGAATTTTCGGGCATTAAAAAAGGTATATCTCATACTCTAGTAGTTGAAAATGTTTAGCGGTGTTATCTACCAGCACCTGGTGTGTAGATACGGGAGCCACTGATCATGTTTGTAATTCTTTGCAGGGTTCCAGGAAACCCGGCGACTATTTGATGGAGAGATAACTGTCTACATGAGCAATGCTACTAAGGTGGCGGCTGTTGCAGTGGGAGACGTCTACTTATATTTTGATAGGAATAGAAATTTGATTTTAAGAAATTATCTTTATGTACCCAGTTTTAGAAAGAATTTAATTTCAGTTTCTAAACTGTATTTGGATGGATATTCAGTTTCCTTTAGTAACAATGTCATTATAAAGAGAAATAAGGTGATTATCTATTCTGGTGTATTGGTTGGCAATTTATACACTTTAAATCTAATTTCTCCCACAAAGCAAAATATGGAAATTAATAACACATCTTCTAACTCTAATAAGAGAAAAAAACCTTCAGAGATGAACCAAACGTATCTTTGGCATCTAAGGCTTGGACATATTAATTTAAGTAGGATTCAAAGGCTTGTAGCCGATGGACTCTTGGGTTCATTAGAGTTGGAAAACTTTCCAACATGTGAATCTTGCTTGGAAGGAAAAATGACCAAGAGACCTTTTAAGGCCAAGGGGTATAGAGCCAAAGATGCATTAGAACTGGTTCATTCTGATTTGTGTGGTCTTATATCTATCCATGCAAGAGGTGGTTATGAATACTTCGTCTCCTTTATAGACGATTATTTAAGATACGGATACATTTACCTGATGCGCCGCAAGTCTGAATGCTTTGACAAGTTCAAAGAATATAGGGCTGATGTGGAGAAACGTCTTGGTAAAAGTATCAAGACACTACGGTCTGACCGTGGTGGCGAATACCTCTTTGGAGAGTTTAGGAATTACTTATCAGAAGTCGAGATTCAATCCCAATTGACTGCACCTAGTACACCCCAGCAGAATGGTGTGACAGAACAAAGGAATAGGACTCTTATGGAAATGGTTAGATCGATGATGAGTTATTCAGAATTACCAAATTCGTTTTGGGGATATGCTTTAGAAACAGTAGTGTACATTTTGAATATGGTACCTGATGGATCGAAAGCGAGGGGGGGGGGTGAATAGCGCTCGTGGCTATTTCGTTTTTCGAAATCGTAAAAGCTTGTTCAGAAATAATGCAGCGGAAAGTAAATAAAGTGGACACGAAGGATTTACTTTGTTCGGAGCCTGTGACGACTCCTACTCGAAGGCCCGCGATCCTTGATCGCTTCCGGTGGGCAACAACTATAATTCGTAAAAGCTATTACAAGCTAAGTACAATTTAAGCAGAAAAGAATATTGTACCGACAATAAAAAGATGAAAACTGAAGCTCCGGGTTGTCGTTGCAGCACTTCTGAGTCGAGACGTTAGCAGCTTGTCGCACGGAGAATGCTTAGAAGATTGTATATTTAAAGCTGCACCTCAACCCTCCTTTTATATGAGGTTCCGGGCGCCTGGGGGCGCTGGAGTGTGACGTGGCCAGCCAACCAGGTTGCTCCACGTCGCAATCATGAGGATAAAAGTTGGTCCGGGCGGGACTGTTCGGGCAGAACCTCCTTTTCGGAGCCGCTTCTCTGCAAAACAAGGTTAGTCCGAGCAATTGCATACCCCGCAAGACAATGTTAGAATCGATAATTCATATGTGAAAAAGAGCTGATAGTCTGACTTCGGATTTTCAATCGAAACCCTAGGTCGAACCACGCCTCTGTTCCCTCTACGGGGCAGCGTCATCACCTACTCCCTCGGAGATTTACGATGCGGTCAGGTCCTCGGACCATTGGACTTTTCGCCTAGGGTTACCCCCCCTAGGACCTAGGGTTACCGCCCCCTAGGGTTTTTCTCCACCTAGGGTTACCGCCCCCTAGGACCTAAGGTTACCGCCCCTTAGGGTTTTCCTCCACCTAGGGTTACCACCCCCTAGGACCTAAGGTTACCGCCCCTTAGGGTTTTTCACCTGCCTAACTGCAGCTAGGACTTTCCTGAAACACTCATTCAAACATGTTAGATCACACACTAACTTAACTTTGAATCCTTTGCCATTATCAAAACTAAGGTTCGATCGTCGGATGCTTCCCGCACCAACAATCTCCCCCTTTTTGATAATGGCAACCTAAATTCAATGTTAAGTAAAAAATATACAGTTATGTATAACCACAAGAAACAAGATAAGCGTGATAGCAAGATAAACATAGCTCCCCCTTAATATAAGTTATTCTCTTTGAATTTTTTACTAATAGCCATAGCTCCCCCTTAATACAAGCTCCCTTTAAAATATTTTCTTTGAATCTTTGAATTTCTCTACTCTCCCCCTTTGCCATATATAAAAAATGAGCTAGTTTTGAAAAACTTAAATTTTCAAGACAGAATTTAGCAGAAAACATTTTAACTTAGGCAAGGAGCAAGTGAAAGGCAACACCTTAGAATTGATTTTTCTTAAAGAGATATAGCAAAAAGGAGCTCTTTTTAACTTAGTGTATTTTGAGGAGTTTCCAAAAATTTTCACAGAAAAATTTTCAAGACACAATTTTCAACTTCAAAAATTTTCCGGAAAAATATTCAGGTTTTTTAAAGAAAATTTCCAAGGAAAAATTTCAACTTAAAGAAGTTAATTGCAGCTTAACAAAATTTTTCAAACTTTAAAGAATTTTCTAACTTAAAAATTTTTTAACTTAACGAATTTTCGAAAAAGTTTCAGCTTAAATAATTTTCTAACAAAATTCCAAAAAAGAATTTTCAAAATAGAGGACACTTGAGAGTTTTAAATTTGGAGAAGTTTTTGAAAAGTTGTTTAAGGCATATTTTTGAAATGAATTTCAAGAATACATAAGGCAAAGGAGAAGTGTTAACCTTAGTGTTTAATAGTTTACAAATTTTGTTTTAGTAAGGTATCAGAACCCTAAGGTCCAAGCATGAGTTAAGATTTGTTTTGATCAGATATCATATCCCTTAAGTACAGACATGCTTAAACTTATTATTTCCTTCACCAACTGTCTAACCGTTTAGCTACTTGCTGATTGCCTAGAGGGCAACAGTGTTCACTTGGTTAGTCAAGTCAAGTCAATTGATCCAGTTAGATTTGACTAAGGCTGGAAGACTTGATTTGATTACTGTTAATTATGTATCCTGACTCATATTGATGCACAGAAATAAGCATTCTTGAGTCCAGGCTGTACCCTATGCATCTCACACCATTCTATGTTTTACAAACACAATCAAGGTAGACCTAGGTGTTTGTGAGATGCTCTGGCTGAGTCCTGGGGGAACATGATTTCTAGGGGAAAAGCCTAGGCTAAGTCCAAATTTAGAAAGTCTAGTAAAGTAGGGATTTTGAAAAATCAAAAGTTTGCCTATAAGTTGTAATTTTAAAACAGTTTTTGAAACACCTTGGTCTATTAAATTACGGCAGAATCAATCAAGTCTGAAGTAATAGTCAACATAGATAAAGGTGCTGCTATATGCTATCATAATATCAACATAGATAAAGGTGCTGCTACATGCTGTCATAATGTCAACATAGATAAAGGTGCTGCTACATGCTGTCATAATGGAGCTACGGTCGAGCTACTGAGATGATGAGGGTGGTGGTCCGGAACCCAGCGACCGGAGTATTGTCAGGAGCTCAGTGTGACGAGCCCGATCATCCTCTCGTAGATCTCGGCGCAGGTCGGAGATCTCCTGCCGTACGTCACGTCGTAAGTCGGAGACCTCCTGTCGTACCTCTCGTCGTAGATCGGAGACCTCTCGCCGTATGTCTCGATGAAACTCGGAGCTCTCGTGCTGGAGGCTCGACATAGCCCTCTCTAGTCCAGATACTCGATCAACTAGAGTGCGGGGAGCTGGGCGTGGTGCTCGAGCTGGTGGTGGGGCAGGGGCGGCGTCCTCAGGAAATAGTGCCAAGATGAACTCATCCTGCTCTGCCTCCTCCTCCTGCTGGTGCTGTGCCCCCCTCTGCCAGGACATGGTACCCTCATCGTCTATATGGATACTAGATAGGGAGAAGTTCCTAGCTCCTATAATGTCAAATTCGGTCATGTAGCGGGTGTCACCTCTGGTGACATCAATGTGCAAGGAGGACATGTAAGCTGTCAGAATGTGACAGTAGGGCATATGTATCCGTCCGCTGGTCTCGTATCTAGCCACGTAGATAATAGTGGAAAAGATGTGTAGGCTGAAGTCTATGTCTAACCTATGACACAGGGCATAAAGAAGAAAGGAGTGGAATGGACGCATTACCGCAACGTCGCGGGTGGTTAGCGGTAGAATGCAACACACTAGGACTCTATAAAGGGCGTAGTCCTGGACTCTAAGGGTAACTGACCTAAACTGGGTCACAGTGGGATCACGCTGGTCCTCAAAAAAATATGAATAGATTGTATCAAGGGTAATATGTGAGTAGGGATTTTCAAAAGGTAGCTCCCTGGGAGGATAGCACAAAAAGGTGCAGGGTGACTCTCGTAAACCTAGAAACTCATGAATGGTAGTGGGGGATAGTGAGATATCCGTCCCAGCTGCCCTAGTGGTATAGGTAAAGTCGTCTATTTTTACTAGGTTGTTGTAGAATTCGGCACACAAACTTATTTTTATCGAGCTGGTACACTCAACAAGGTTTCGCAACCTATAGTGGTTTATAGCCTCGACGGCTGGAACACAAGAGCGTAGAAAGAACGCTCTATCTATACATTTGGTTCTAATGGCCTTGTAAATCGTTGACTCAAACTTAAGCCTAAGTTCGTCGGTGGGAAACCTAGGGTCAATGCTAGGTGTAGAGGGCCCAGCACCAGATTTAGAACGCTTCCTAAATTCCAAGCGAATATTATTCTAAAAATAAACAAGCATTATAAGTTTTGGAATAAGATTTAAGAAGGGATAGAAATTTTACCGAGGAGCCATTGTAAGAAATTTTAGAACTGACGACCTCGGTTGAGTCACGACTTTGTATCAACCGCGGAAAATTTTAATTTTGAAAGTCTTCGCAGTGAAGCTAAAAAGCTTAAGGAAGACTTGGAGGTGCAAGGGTAGGGGGCGCCCTGCCCCCTATTTATAAGGGAGTCCGGGCGCCCGAACCTGTTCCGGGTGCCCGGGGTCGTGTGAGGCGGGGCGCCCGCAGAGAACCCGGGCGCCCTGGGTCCGAATACCGGGGGCGCCCACCCCTGGTTTTTGACCCCTGTTTGTTCATTTTTTTAAAAAATGTTTTAAGTTAATTTATTAACTTAAAAACGTTTAAGTTAATTTGATTTTAAAAATGTTTAAGTTAATTTGAAATTGAAAATGTTTAAGTTAATTTAAGTAACATTTTAAAAAATGTTTAAGTTAATGAAAAATGTTTATCTTAACTTAAGTAACATTTAAAATTTAGTTTACTTAGTCATCTCACCCGATCTATGTTTTCAATCAAGGGATCTTATTATTCTGTGAGATGAATTAGTTCAATTTTTAGGGCTTAGTTTAACTTTATGTTAGATTCGGGTTTAGCTTTTGGTTAAACAAGTAAGCATTTTTTGGATAAACTTCTGGGTTATGGTGAGTCACAAGGAGCTCATTAAAGTAACCATGCCTTCGAGGTTTCCCAAATAGTCCTACCCATTGAACTTAATACTAAACCTTTGTCTAACTAGTTAGGATCCATTTAAGGGTAGATTCGGTCAGTTCCACTTGGCCAAATGCACCAGGTCGAAGCCATATCTTCCTAGACATGCGATGCCCAAGCTTCCCTAACTTACTATCATCCAAAAACTTCACCAGTACCGTGGGCCAAGTTAAACCTAGCCCATTTTTTCTAACCTTAATTACCCTGCCGGGTAGTCTACTCTTGTTTACCCATTTCGGGTAGATTAAGTTCAGTTACCCAGTTGGGTAGTTTAGGGGTGCCAGCTATTCTAGATCCTCCTTCTAAATTTTTATTTGATTTAAATTGAATTTTTGAATTTTGAATAATTAATTTAGAATTTAGAATTTTCATAATTAATTTTGAATTTCGAATTTAGAATTTTAATAATTAATTTCGAATTTTGAATTTTGAATTTTGAATTTTAATAATTAATTTCGAATTTAGAATTTAGAATTTAGAATTTTAATAATTAATTTCGAATTTAGAATTTTGAATTAATTTCGAATTTTGAATTTTGAATTTTAATAATTAATTTAGAATTTAGAATTTAGAATTTAGAATTTTGATTTTTAATAATTAATTTCGAATTTAGAATTTTGAATTTGAATTAATTTCAAATTTTGAGTTTTAAATTAATTTCGAATTTTGAATTTTGAATTAATTTCGAATTTTGAAATTTAAATTTAATTATTAATTTTAATTATTTTTCTGCTAGCTCCCCCTGGATCATAGCCTCGATATGACCTATCGAGGTAATGTATTTGATCCTTAGGAACCCAATAATGTCCAAGTCCTACTTGATTGATCAGGTTGGACTTGGCAACCCAAGCTTGGACCGATTTACTATTTGGTTTGTTTATTAAGGATAGGTAAGATTTATATTTCTTTTTATATCCTAGTCCAGTTCGATTATAGATTGCCCTTTGTGTTCCAATAATCAAGTCAAGATTCTTTGATCCCAAGGAAAATCATTTTAGGGTTGTTTTCAAATCCTTTACCTGACTTTTCAGATTGGAATTCTCTTCCTCAAGTTTTTGAACTTGAGTTGAGGTTCCAGTCTGAACTTGATCAGTTAAGGATTCGTTGTTAGGCGTTTCTTTAAGGAGTGTTACCTCCAATCTGACTTTTCAGATTGGAATTCTCTTCCTCAAGTTTTTGAACTTGAGTTGAGGTTCCAGTCTGAACTTGATCAGTTAAGGATTCGTTGTTCGGCGTTTCTTTAAGGAGTGTTACCTCCTTTAGAAGCGATTTGATTCGAATCTTGGACTTAGCTACTTTATGCATTAAATAATTAATTAAGCTATATAAACGATTTTTACTTACAGAGGGGTTCGGTCCTTCAGAAACGGATGCGGATCCGTGGCTTCTCTCGGACTCGGCTTCCGATTCGTCCTCACTTCCGGATCCGTTGGTGTAGTCCAGAAAGTTCGTCTGTTCTAGTTCTTCGTCGTCGGATTCCTCGGAAGAAGACTCGTCCCATGTTGCCTTCAATGCCTTCTTTCTTTTGGGTTTCTTTGGATCCTTCTGATTCGGGCAATTTGCCTTGATGTGACCCTTCTGATTGCACCCGTAGCAGGTCAATTCGAATTTAACCTTCGAGCTTGGTTGGACTTCTTTAGACTGGATGACCTTTCTGAGATCCTTTTTGTTGAAGCCCTTCTTTTTGCAGAGCTTCTTTACTAAGTTGACTATCTCGGTTGTAAGTTCATCGTCGTCTTCCGAATCTGGTTCTTCTTCTGACTCAGGTTCGGTTCTCCGCTTGATTTTTGACTCACGCGATCTCCCTGTTCCTGCAACCAAAGCCAACCCTTTCTCGGTCGGGCGTGCATTAGTCTGTTCGTGAAGTTCGAGTTCTGCAAAAATTTCATCTAGTTTAATGGTAGATAAGTCCTTGGAGACCTTGTAGGCATCTACCATGGATGCCCACAAGGTGTTCCTTGGAAAGGCGTTTAGAGAATACCTTATGATGTCCCGGTTGTCTACCTTCTGTCCAATTGCATGAAGACCATTGAGCAGATCTTGAATCCGGGCATGGAGTTGGGCAGCTGTTTCACCTTCCTGCAATTTGATGTTAAATAATTTATTAAAAATTAGGTCTCTTTTACTTACTTTGGTGTCGGATGTCCCTTCGTGAAGTTCAATTAGCTTCTTCCACAACTCTTTGGCACTGTTGAAGGGGCCGACGCAGTTGAGTTCTTCTTTTGATAGGCCACACTGGAGGGTGTAGGCTGCCTTGGCATTTGCTTCCACCTTCTTGATCAAAGATGCATCCCAGTCCTCGTACGGTAGTGGTTTGCAGGCGCTATCAGATGGTAGTTGGAATCCGATTTTGACAATCATCCAGACTTCAAAGTGAGTCTGGAGATATGTCTCCATCCGACCCTTCCAGTACCCGAAGTCGTCTCCGGTGAATAGTGGAGGGCGGGCTGTACTGTAGCCTTCTTGAAGGGCCATTTTAGATTAACCTAAAACGAAAAACAACCAACAAAATATCCCAGGACTTGGTCCTGGCTTAGTAGTGCGGAAGGGAAAAAAATGGATCACGAACTCGGGTGCCGTTGCACCAATTCCGAGAAAAACCGATTCTGGGGAAAAAGAATTAGAATATAGCTATGAGGCTAAATTCTAATCGACTCCGAAAATCTAAAAAATACCATGAAAAAATATTTTGAATGGTGGTTGCATTGATTCATTTACCAATTGATGGATCGAAAGCGCTAGAGGGGGGGGGGGGTGAATAGCGCTCGTGGCTATTTCGTTTTTCGAAATCGTAAAAGCTTGTTCAGAAATAACGCAGCGGAAAGTAAATAAAGTGGACACGAAGGATTTACTTCGTTCGGAGCCTGTGACGACTCCTACTCGAAGGCCCGCGATCCTTGATCGCTTCCGGTGGGCAACAACTATAATTCGTAAAAGCTATTACAAGCTAAGTATAATTTAAGCAGAAAAGAATATTGTACCGACAATAAAAAGACGAAAACTGAAGCTCCGGGTTGTCGTTGCAGCACTTCTGAGTCGAGACGTTAGCAGCTTGTCGCACGGAGAATGCTTAGAAGATTGTATATTTAAAGCTGCACCTCAACCCTCCTTTTATATGAGGTTCCGGGAGCCTGGGACCTTTCCGGGCGCCTGGAGTGTGACGTGGCCAGCCAACCAAGTTGCTCCACGTGATAAAGTTGGTCCCGGGCGCCCGGATCCATCCCGGGCGCCCGGACCTCCTTTTTCCAAGAGCCGCTTCTCCTGCAAAACAAGGTTAGTCCTAACAATTGTATACCCTGCAAGACAATGTTAGAATCTGATAATTCATAAGTGAAAAAGAGCTGACAGTTTTCGGACTGTCCGAGTCTGACTTCGGATTTCCAACCGGAAACCCTAGGTCGACCCGACGCCTACTGTTCCCTCTACGGGGAACGCGTCCTCACTTACTCCACTCAGGAGATTTACCTGATGCCAGTCCGGTCCTCCAGACCGACTGGACTTTTCGCCTAGGGTTACCCCCCTAGGACCTAGGGTTACCGCCCCCTAGGGTTTTTCTCCACCTAGGGTTACCGCCCCCTAGGACCTAAGGTTACCGCCCCTTAGGGTTTTCCTCCACCTAGGGTTACCGCCCCCTAGGACCTAAGGTTACCGCCCCTTAGGGTTTTTCACCTACCTAACCGCAGCTAGGACTTTCCTGAAACACTCATTCAAACATGTTAGATCACACACTAACTTAACTTTGAATCCTTTGTTATTATCAAAACTAAGGTTCGATCGTCGGATGCTTCCCGCACCAACAGTACCTTCTAAAATAGTTCCTTCTACTCCCATGGAATTATGGAATGAGCGTAAGCCTAGTCTAAATCATATCCGGATATGTGGTAGTCCAGTACATGTGCTGAAGGCAGATACTGACAAGTTGGAATCACGTACAGAAGTTTGTCTATTTGTAGGATATCCTAAGGGAACGAAAGGTGGTTTGTTTTATAATCCTAAAAATCAGAAGATCATTGTTAGCACCAATACTCGATTTTTAGAAGAAGATTATATAATGAACCATAAGCCCATGAGTGAAATAGTTCTAGAAGAAATTAGAGAGGACACGTCTACTTCAGTACCAACAGTACAAGATGAAGTACCACAAGAGACTGCAACACGTGTCACACATGATACACAACCACAGACGGTGCCTCGTCATAGTGGGAGGGTTGTAAGGCAACATGAGAGATTCATGTTTTTGGGAGAGTCTTCGGACTTGATCCTGGGTAAACATGAACCTGATCCCCGGACATATGATGAAGCACTCCAAGATATAGATGCAGTATCTTGGCAAAAGACAATGAATTCTGAAATAGAGTCTATGTACTCTAATAAGGTCTGGGAGCTTGTAGAACCACCTGATGGTGTAAAAGCCGTTGGATGCAAGTGGATCTACAAAAGGAAAAGAGGGACAGATGGGAAGGTAGAAACCTTCAAAGCAAGGCTTGTTGCGAAAGGGTATACTCAGAAAGAGGGAATTTTTTCGCCGGTAGCCATGCTTAAGTCTATCCGGATACTCTTGTCCATTGCTGCTCATATGGATTATGAGATTTGGCAAATGGATGTCAAGACAGCTTTCCTTAACGGAAGTCTTGAAGAAAACATCCATATGAAGCAACCAGAAGGGTTCATTGAAAAAGACAAAGAGCATATAGTGTGTAAGCTTAATCGGTTCATTTATGGATTGAAGCAAGCTTCAAAATCTTGGAACATCCGGTTTAACAAAGTAATCCAGTCATATGGATTTATTCAGTGTCCGGATGAGTCTTGTGTATACAAGAAGTGTAACAGAAACGTGATGATATTTCTTGTACTATACGTAGATGATATTGTTGGTGCAGGTAGCACTAACGGTCTAACCCAGGTTTTGATGAATGACAAATAGGTTAAGTTAGTTGTGTTGTTGTCTGACACTTTGATCAAGTGTGCAGGAAAAGTCCAGCTAGGTCGACGGGCTGACCGGATAGCTGGCGAGAAGTCCAGCTAGGTCGACGGGCTGACCGGATAGCTGGCGAGAAGTCCAAGCGGGTCGACGGGCTGACCGGACGCTTGGCGAGAAGTCCAGATGGGTCGACGGGCTGACCGGACGTCTGGCAGGTAAGTGAGGTAAGTCACTGGAGGGGAGTGACTGTGAGGACGCGTTCCCGGGAAGGGGACATTAGGCGTCGATCCGGCTTAGATCCATTTCGGATATCTAAGTCGAGATCGTGACTAGATTCCGGTCTCGGAAAGACGGAATCTAAGTCATACTCTTGATGCTAATTTTTATTACTTAGCGTATCTGTAAAAATGTGCTAACAAGTAGTATCAGTTTTATTGCCTTGGACTAACACTGTTTTGCGGTGGGAACGGTGAGGTCGGGCGCCGGAATGGCTCTGGGTGCAGTCCGGCGCTGGAAGGATCCAGGCGGAGGCAAATATCCGTGGCAGCGTTGACACTTGGAGCATCTGGTTGGATGTGTTCGTCACCTCGAGCGCGGAAGGATCCAGCGCCCGGCAGGCATATAAAGAAGCCCAGGCGGGAGCTTCAACACATCGGTCTTGAGAACTCAGGTCAATCACTCTGCTGCTCTGCGCTCCAACAACGTTCACAAAGCTCCGACGACTCACTCCGGCTCTCCTTTTAATTCATTGTTTGTCGGTTAGCTTTGTTTTCTTTCTTTTCATTAGCAATATTTGTACGTAAATTCTAATTATCCGAATTGCTAGTGAATTGCCCAACGAAGGTACTTCGAGTAGGAGTCGTCACAGGCTCCGAACGAAGTAAAAATCAACCGTGTTCATTTCTTTACTTCCTTACTTTTCCGCTGCGTTTTAACTCGAGATTTTCGAATCGATATTCACCCCCCCTCTATCGAATCTAACGGTCTTACAAGTGGTCTTACAAGAAGGCTTCAGCACAGTACGTCCTCCCCTATTCAACGGGGATGACTTT
Source organism: Zingiber officinale (assembly GCF_018446385.1). Lineage (NCBI taxonomy): Eukaryota > Viridiplantae > Streptophyta > Magnoliopsida > Zingiberales > Zingiberaceae > Zingiber > Zingiber officinale. Next base: position 134,170,020 of record NC_055992.1, read on the forward strand.
TCATACTGGAAAAGAAGAATGGAGGTCTACATGAAGACAGACTACGACCAATGGATGAGCGTCACAAGGGCTTACAAAATTCCAGTAGACAACTCCGGGAACATAGTAGACCCTGAAGACTGGACAGATGATATAAAGAAAAAGGCATCAATTGAAAACAAAGCCATCAATACTCTACACTGCGGAC